>NW_027012683.1:0-18599 GCF_036934945.1 Oncorhynchus masou masou
GAGGGAATGTTGTGTTTAATATTGTTTTAGGACTATGAAAATGGACAAAAGGATTAGCCTATGGATTATGAAAACAACAACAATAAATGGGAAAATGGGAGAGGAGAAATGACTAGAGACAGTGTTGTTTAACTCACTGACCAGGACCCATGAGTTCTTCTTACCTTTGTTCAGTAGAAAAGTCTCCCTCTCTAAACTTCGACAAATCATCATGTTTTTTTTCCGCAAAATGCTATATATTTGCGTCACTCTCAAATGTTACCGACCGGAATAATGAGGCTATAAGGAGTATCAGTACTGAGCCAATGTGCAGGGGTACCAGGTAGTTGAGGTAATAATGAGACTATAAGGAGAACCAGTACTGAGTCAATGTGCAGGGTACCAGGTAGTTGAGGTAATAATGAGACTATAAGGAGTACCAGTACTAGAGTCAATGTGCAGGGTACCAGGTAGTTGTACATGTCGGTAGGGGTAAAAGTGATTTAGAGATTACATCTCCTCATCCACACACACACACACACACACACACACACACACACACACACACACACACACACACACACACACTGAGGGAATGTTGTGTTAGTTTAATATTGTTTTAGGACTATGAAAATGGACAAAATTATTAGCCTATGGATTATGAAAACAACAAAATGGGAGAGGAGAAATGACTAGAGACAGTGTTGTTTAACTCACTGACCAGGACCCATGAGTTCTTCTTACCTTTGTTCAGTAGAAAAGTCTCCCTCTCTAAAGTTTATAGGTAGTTCCATAGACCGGTCACTCTTCATGGACACACAGCTGGGAACAGGGGGGGCTGGTCTCTCCTGCTGGATTAGTCTTCAACACAACAGAGACAAACATTACATCATCTACTCTGAGCTCAGATGGGGAAACATAAGAAGAGTTTCACAAATAGAACTGACTTCCAGACGTTAGTTAATGGCGCGAGAGCAGTGTGTCATTTTTAATGACGACATTCATTTAGCGTCGCGAGCGTTGTAGTCAGTCTGTCAGCCCCGCTAAAAGGCTGGTGTCGTTACTCTGCCTTCTCCGGGGGATGTTGAGGTAAATTTACTAACCGGGAGGGTTGAATGATGTAATTAATTGGAGGGCTGGAAGACGCACTCTCGAGGTTGTTTACTCACAATATCAGATATTAAGATGATTTTTATAATGAATGTATACTGAGGTTGAGGTTCTGACTAGTGATTATTTACCCGGCTGTTCAATACCTGCTATTGAGGCGCCCTGAAAATAATATTCAAAAGTTCGGTCCTTGGACACAGACGGGTTAAACACTAAAGTTACCGTCCATCTAGTGAAGAGAGGAGAACCGGACAGAGGTAGCCAGCATCCGTCAACGAGAGAGGGAGAAGCCTCACCGGGATTTAACAGGTGGAAGAAACAACCGGGGAGCTCCATCGGTCCACAAGAAATGCAGACAGCCGGTGATGATGTAGTGGTAGCTATGGTAACTAGGATGCTGCTGGTGGTGGCTAGCTGGCTTACCGAACTGTACCGACTAGCAAGGGTAACTAGGATAACACTGGTAGAGTAGCTAGCTAAGCACGAGCTGTACCGACTAGCTAGGATAACTAGGATAACTGCTGGTAGAGTAGCTAGCTAGCTGCAGGCTGTACCGACTAGCTAGGATAACTCGGACACTGCTGGTGAGTAGCTAGCTAGCTTACCGAGCTGTGCAGGCAGCTAGGATAAGCTAGGATGCTGCTCTGGTAAGATGGCCCAACTGGCTGCAGGCTGTACCGACTGGCTAGGATAACTAGGATGCTGCTGGTAGGTAGCCCATTATCTGGCTTACCGACTGTACACCGACTGGCTAGGATAACTAGGATGCTGCTGGTAGAGTAGCTAGTAAACTTCGGTGTACCGACTACTGCTAGGATAACTCGGGCCTTTGCTTAGTTCCCCAAGATCACCTCAGTCCACTCTGGCGTAAGTGGCTGTGAGTGGCTAGCTGGTTCCTGCGCCACATGTAATTGCATTGCAGTAGTTAAAAATAATGTTTTTATATTTCTATGTGATCAACCCATAAATAATATAGGGTCTACATGCAACAGTAAATGTCTTGTGCTGGCAATGAGTTATGCACTATAATAATTATGTTTAACTGCATAGCATTTGTCTTCATTTTGGCAGATTAACTCGTGCTTATTTTTGAAGATTAACTCAGGTTGGAGTTGGAGCTGTGACCGAAAGGTGGCTGGTTAGAATCCGGGCCGGGCGCTGGAAAAAACAGGTGGAATTGATCTGACCACTGGACCGGCTGCTGGTTAGTTCACATCGTTCGTCTGTCCCTTTTGTTGATCAGAAACACAAAAGGTTCTTAAGTCACTGAACCCCAAAAGGATATAGCCTCACACTGATTTCATATTTTAAGGCAAAGTGACAGTAAGCGATGTCTTGGCTCTATAAGGAACTCCGTTGTTATTCTAAATCACCTTTTCCACTCTGCGTAAGTAGCGCCTCCAACAGACCCCGGAGTTCTGAACCCCGGACAGTTTAGCAGATGCTCAGTTTATCGGGGAGCGGATTTGCGGTACGCGGCAGTTCATCTTAAGACATTCCAGAATATCATGTTATTTGAGCAGTGGAGACACAATCAAACTTTACATCATGTTATTTCAGTTCTCCTTTGGAAAACAAACATTCTACATTTTTAAATAATAGTTAAATTGGGCATCTATAAATTGGTCTCAGAGTAGAAAATTGGTGTATATGAGTTTGATGAAAATGAACATTGTTACGTTGTAGGCAACATACCTAGTTACCTACCCATTACCTAAATTACCTACTATGTCCAAAGATATTTAGGACACGGGTGTGAAGAGTTGTACATTGCAACGAAGTTAACAGTCAGGGTGCCTTGATAATACTATAGCAGTACCTCCACAGACCCCGGAGTGAGAACAGTGGTTCCTGTGCCACATGTAACTTTGGATTAAAATAATGTTTAGTACCTCCACAGACCCCATTAATAATAGCCCCTGCAGGCCTCCACAGACCTTGTGCTTTTGAGCGCTGAGTTATCCATAATAATTATGTATAACCCCTACATTTACCTCCACAGACCCCAGATTGAGAACCCATGCAGTATTTCTGAAGATTAACTCCCGGAGTTGGAGCTGTGACCGAAAGGTGGCTGGTTCGAATCCCAGACCGCTGGAAAGAACAAGTGGCAGTGATCTGACCACTGGAGAGAACTGCTGGGTTACATCCTCAAAACATGAACCTTTTGTTGATCAGAACTCTAGATGTACCTCCACAGACTAAAATATATAGAACATTGATTTCATATTTTAAGGAAGTAGCAGATGCTCTTATCCAGAACCTTGATTTACAGTAAGTGCATTCTTTTGATAGTTTAATTATAAGATATCAAGGTGAGACAACCACATATCAGTCATTTCAATATCCCAGGAGCACCAACATTCCTGTTAAATAATGTCCTATATAGATATCTAGGTGAGACATTTGAAGGCATCTAGGGTCTAATATTTGATGAAAATTAACCTGTTAAATAATGGATATATAGATATCTAGGTGAGACAACCACATATCAAAGTCAGAGTTATTACAAGGATGTGAACATTACATTCCTGAGTACAATTAACAATGGATATATAAGTGTTTCATCCCTGTTAAATAATGGATAGCTCTTTATTTTAATGAACCCTGATACCTCAACAGACCCTTTATAAATGGATATATAGATACCTCTTAGACAACCACTTTCAGATATACAGGTCCCCCAGTTAAATGCATTTTAGATATCTAGGTGAGACAACCACATATCACAGTCTCTATACAGGATCTGAACATTCATTCCCCTGATTAACAATGGATATATAGTGGCCCCTTAAGATAGCTCTTTTTTTAAGACTCGATAAATTCTTTATAAATGGTCATCCCTCTTAGCTTTGGTGTCATGTCCCCAGAGAGACTCATTTTGAGGCAGGGGCCCCCTCCTCTCTCTCCCCAGAGAGACTCATTTAGAGGCAGGGCCCCCTCCCTCTCTCCCCAGTGAGACTCATTTAGAGGCAGGGCCCCCTCCTCTCTCTCCCCAGTGAGACTCATTTTAGAGGCAGGGCCCCCTCCCTCTCTCTCCCCAGTGAGACTCATTTTTAGAGGCAGGGCCCTCCTCCTCTCTCTCCCCAGAGACTCATTTTAGAGCACTGACCCCTAAACAGAGATTCAACATGTTGGTTGTGGTTAACACAGTGACAACTAATTATTGAATGTCAATTGTTGTCTTTTATTAATGATCTCTTAGAAATAAAACATTTACTAACAGACACATCCAAACAGTCAGGTGATATAATTAATAGATAACTAATACAAATAATACCAATATAAAAATAGTAACATTATTAATAATAATAATGTCTCTTTCTCTTTTAATAATTTCTCTCATTCTAGTGTGTTGCTTTGTTCAACAGGTATGATATTATGATGCTGTTACTGAACTCAGTTCATAATATCGATGTTAAGAAAAGTCTGTTCAGTGGTTTCATACCAAATTACACAGGAAGCAGGAGCTCATTGAATTTACAAAATACACATGTTCTGATATTCTGAAAAATGATTTTAGAACTATGATACTAAATAACCACAATATACAGAATCGTATAATACGTTATATGAACAACTATGTTTTTGAATGTGACTTGCCTACACCCCAGTTAGGCGCCATTTGTATGATTGAACTGTCACGTAGCTGTCCCAGGTGAAATGGACTGTTACATCTGAGTGTTTTACTGTCATTCACTATACTAAAATAACACCAGACATTTAATGTCTCTACACACTTTACAATAATCCTAGGAAGATTCTTACCTTGTAGCCTGAATTCACAACCAGAACATGTCAAGTCATTGAGATATTTTCCATTGTGCTGAGGAGCACCTCCTGATGACAAGTGTCTCTGTATCTATGTTCTAGGTTCAGTTGATCTTTGGATGCAATAATATCTGGTCAAAGTCTAGTGACACAACACCATAGTATATCATAACCATAACAGCAGTTGGCCAGTAAAGGCCATGGAATACTATTAAACAGGGTTCGTCAACTAGGTTTGGCTTCGGGACAATTGTTTTCTGAGTTAAAGTCGACTGGCAAGAACATAATTTGCATATAATATTAGCACAATTGATAAGTCTACACGACAAATTTAACGACATGTTTAATATATTTGATTACTACACAATACATTCATTCATTTCATTGACAAATATAATTTTGATTTAGATTTAGTTTATAAAATCACCAATATCTTTATTCAATTATAATTTTTGTTTATTTCTCTGTGCATTGATTGGTGGGTTGGTCAGCGTAAAAACAGGTCTATGTAGCCTACTGATAGTCTACACTACTTATTAATGGAGTAAAACCCCAAACAGCAAGCAATTAAAACAGGATAGCCTACTGTAGTCTACACTACTTTATTAATGGGCCAAAACAGGTCCAGATAGCCTACTGTAGTCTACACTACTTTATTAATGGGTAAAACAGTCTATGTACCCTACTGTAGTCTACACTACATGGCCTTTATTAATGGGTAAAATGACCTACTGTAGTCTACACTACTTTATAAATGGGTAAAACAGGCAGATAGCCTACTGTAGTCTACACTACTTTATTAATGGGTAAAACAGGTCTATGTAGCCTACTGTAGTCTACACTACTTTATTAATGGGTAAAACAGGTCATGTCCCTACTGGGTCTACACTACTTTATTAATGGGTAAAAGAGGTAGTTTATAAAATCACCAATATCTTTATTCAATTATAATTTTTTTGTTTATTTCTCTGTGCATTGATAAAAACAGGACAGGTAGCCTACTCCAGTCTACTACTTTATTAATGGGTAAAACAGCCCCTACGACACATAAACTACTGCAGGTAAAACCGGTCTATGGCTGTAGACACTACTTTATTAATGGGTAAAAAGGTCTAGGTCTATGTAGCCTACTTTATTAATGGGTAAAACAGGTATAGCCTACTGTAGTCTACACTACTTTATTAATGGGTAAAACAGGAACAGGTCTACACTACTAATGGGTAAAACAGGTCTATGTAGCCTACAGTAGTCTACACTACTTTATTAATGGGTAAAACAGGTCTATGTAGTCTACACTACTTTATTAATGGGTAAAACCGGTCTACGTACCCTACTGTAGTCTACACTACTTTATTAATGGGTAGAACAGGTCTATGTAGCCTACTGTAGTCTACACTACTTTATTAATGGGTAAAACAGGTCTATGTAGCCTACAGGTACTTTATTAATGGGTAAAACAGGTCTATGTAGTCTACACTACTTTATTAATGGGTAAAACAGGTCTATGTACCCTACTGTAGTCTACACTACTTTATTAATGGGTAAAACAGGTCTATGTAGCCTACTGTATTCTACTTTATTAATGGGTAAAACAGGTCTAGCTACTGTAATCTACACTACTTTATTAATGGGTAAAAAGGTCTATGTAGTCTACTGTAGTCTACACTACTTTATTAATGGGTTAAAACAGGTCTATGATAGCCTACTGTAGTCTACACTACTTTATTAATGGGTAAAACAGGTCTATGTAGCCTACTGTAGTCTACACTACTTTATTAATGGGTAAAACAGGTCTAGTACCTACTGTAGTCTACACTACTTTATTAATGGGTAAAACAGTGTAGTCCAGATAGCCTACTGTAGTCTACACTTTCACTTTATTAATGGGTAAAACAGGTCTATGTAGCCTACTTAGTCTACACTACTTTATTAATGGATGCAAAACAGGTCTTTTATGTAGTCTACTGTAGTCTACACTACTTTATTAATGGGTAAAACCGGTCTATGTAGCCTACTGTAGTCTACACTACTTTATTAATGGGTAAAACAGGTCTATGTAGTCTACACTACTTTCTCTAATGGGTAAAAGAGGTCTATGTAGCCTACTGTAGTCTACACTACTTTATTAATGGGTAAAACAGTTCTATGTAGCCTACTGTAGTCTGCACTACTTTATTAATGGGTAAAACCGGTCTATGTAG
Source organism: Oncorhynchus masou masou (assembly GCF_036934945.1). NCBI lineage: Eukaryota > Metazoa > Chordata > Actinopteri > Salmoniformes > Salmonidae > Oncorhynchus > Oncorhynchus masou. The sequence continues at coordinate 7,062 of NW_027012683.1, forward strand.
TCTACTGTAGTCTACACTACTTTATTAACCTCTTACATCTATGGTGGCGCTATTTCATTTTTGGATGAAAAACGTTCCCGTTTTAAACAAGATATTTTGTCACAAAAAGATGCTCGACTATGCATATAATTGCTACTGTTCGAAAGAAAACACTCTGACGTGTCCAGAAATACAAAGATCTTCTCTGTGCGTGCCCTTTAACGTGAGCTTCAGGCAAAACCAAGATGAGATGGCATCCAGGAAATGACAAGGATTTTTGAGGCTCTGTTTTCATGATCTCCTTATATGGCTGAACGCCAGAGGATGAGTCAACCCATATTGTTCACAAGGTGTCTGCAGCATTGTAACGAGCGTGTTGTAGGCAGATCATTGGAAGGTTGACCATAAGAGACCACATTTACCACGTGTCCGCCCGGTGTCCTGCGCGGGGAATTGGTACGCAAAAGTCACCTGCCAGTATTTTCCATACGATACAGAGGGAGAGTAAAGCAAGCACCCACGAACTGCATGTCAATGAAGAGATATGTGAAAAAAACACCTTGGACGATTCCAAACAACGTTTGCCATGTTTCGGTCGATATTATGCTGGTTAATCCGGAAAAGTTTTACGTTGTAGGTGACTGCATTTTCGGTTCTGTTTCGGTAGCCAGACGCAATGTAGAAACGGAACGATTTCTCCTACAACACAGACGTTTCAGAAAACTGCGCATTTGGTATGTGACTGAGAGTCTCCTCATTGAAAACATCAGAAGCTCTTCAAAGGTAAATGATTTTATTTATTTGGTTATCTGGTTTTTGTGAAAATGTTGCGTGCTAAATGCTACCAAAATGCTATGCTAGCTTTGCATACTCTTACACAAATTAGTCAATTTCTATGGTTCAAAAGCATATTTTGAAATCTGAGATGACAGTGTTGTTAAGAAAGGCTATTGCTTGAGAGCAGACGCATTATTTTTATTTTATTTGCGATTTTCAGAAATCGTTAACGTTGCGTTATGCTAATGAGCCTGAGGCTTTAGTCACGATCCCCAGGATCGGGATGGGGAGTTTCAGAAGTTAACCTGTTATGGCTGCATCACTTTGTTCTCAGTTTCCATAGAGACCAAACCCAAATGCTTTTCAAGCTCAGCCCCAGAACAGGATATACATATTCTTGGTATCATTTGAATGGAAACATTCTGGTTTATGTAAATATTAATTGAATGTAGGAGAATATAACACAGTAGATCTGGTGGAAGAAAAGAGAAAGAAAGAGCATACGTTTTCTGTTTATTGTTGTAGCATCATCTTTCACATGTACTAGAATAGCCACACAGTCAGATAGGATGCTGGAGATAATTTTGATGGATAACACACGAGGACAACTGTAGGTGTGCAAAGTTTCACACTGATAACTTTCAGGAATGGGTGAGCTACATGACATTTAGCATGAAGTCACCCAGGTGTCCCACACAAGTTGCCCAAATGTACCCAAGTGGCCGAATTGGTGAAATGACCTATAACTATATACAGTAGTGCAAATAACTATATACAACATATCAAAAAGCAATTCTAACACGCACACACACAATTTTTTTTATTTTTTATATATTATCTTTTTTTTTTTTAAACAGTACACCCCTTGGAAGTCCTCTACACAATATTGTGCCATGTCCCATAGCAGTCTCTTTCTGATGTAAAGCAGAGGCAAACTGAAAAAGAGGTGCAGGTGATGGGGGACTTCATGCGACACAGAACACAAACGCCTCCATGCTGTGCCCTTTTTGGCTCTGAGGCAAGGTCATGCCTGCAGTAATGAACTGTGGCATATGAACACCACTGGGGGCACAGGTAGAGCGGGCAGCTTGGCACCGGGGCCTCCCAGTCGGTCGCTATCACTGTGAAAGAAAACATAAAAAAAATATTTGTATTGTATGAGCCTTTTATCATCACATAAAATAAACAGATATGTATTGATTGTATAGAGCAGAGGGAACAGTCACTAAGGTTTTCCATGGGGCGGCAGGGTACGCCTAGTGGTTAGAGCGTTGGGCTAGTAACCAGAAGGTTGCGAGTTCAAACCCTCGAGCTGACAAGGTACAAATCTGTCGTTCTGCCCCTGAACAGGCAGTTAACCCACTGTTCCTAGGCCGTCATTGAAAATAAAATTTGTTCTTAACTGACTTTCCTGGTTAAATAAAGGTTAAAAAAGTTTTTCCATTCAACTCCGAGCATTGTTTGTGTGTGTGTATATATACACACACACACTAAACAAACCAACACACACACAAAAAACAAACTACACATTTCATTGCAAAAAAAACAACAAATTATTATTTTTTTTTTATATTTTTTATATATAATATATATATTTATATTTCATAAACGGCATTAGCACTTACCCGTCAGTACGTCCTGTCCTTGCAGAAACAGCTCCTCAATATTTGAATCATAACATTCAAGATTCCTCAAACAAAAAAATCCTGTCTCATTTTCACTTTAGAGTTTGACTTCGCTTTACCTGATTTCTTTGCCATGATATCTTCAATGAAATCGTTGAAACTACAACTTTCCGAAATACAGCTGCGAGTAAAAGCCTTACAGCAACTCCTCTGATCGTCAGATCATCGTACTTATTTTCACCATAATTTGCAAATGAATTCATAAAAAAATCCTGCAATGTGATTTTCTGGAAGTGTACCTATAATGAACATTACAGGCCTCTCTCATCTTTTTAAGTGGGAGAACTTGCACAATTGGTGGCTGGCCAAATGCCTTTTGCCCCACTGTATATATCGCTCTGGGAGGCCGTGGGTTAAAAGATCACGGCAGTGGAATCAGGGAATCGTCCCGAGATAAGCCCCGTCCCATTAAGCCGAACTTAGTAGGGTGGGAGCAGCCCGAGCTCGGAGAGGTGGAGAGATAAGCCGTCCCATTAAACAGAACTTAGTAGGGTGGGCGAGCAGCCGAGCAAGGAGAGGTGGTGGAGATAAGCCGTCCCATTAAACAGAACTGGCTGCTTCATGCTAGCCTTTTACTGGCTGCTTCACGCTAGCCTTTTGCACTGGCTGCTTCACGCTGGCCTTTTTTACACGCTAGCCTTTTCCTTCACGCTTTTACTATTTACTTCACGCTAGCCTTTTACTGGCTGCTTCAAACGCTAGCCTTTTACAGGCTGCTTCACGCTAGCCTTTTACTGGCTGCTTCAGCTAGCCCTGTTACTGGCTGCTTCACGCTAGCCTTTTACTGGCTGCTTCATGCTGGCCTTTTACTGGCTGCTTCATGCTAGCCTTTTTACTGGCTGCTTCATGCTAGCCTTTTACTGGCTGCTTCATGCACAGCCTTTTGCTAGCTGCTTCATGCTAGTCTTTTACTGGCTGCTTCATGCTAGCCTTTTACTGGCTGCTTCATGCTAGCCTTTTACTGGCTGCTTCATGCTAGCCTTTACTGGCTGCTTCACGCTAGCCTTTTACAACTGCTGAGACCCTTTTCTGTTTGTATTGTGCACCAGGTTTTTAATGTCTTTCCATGCTCTGTTTCTGAGAGCTCTGACCTTTTACATAACAGGCCATTCTCTTTTCCGGAACCTTCTTTGAGTGCTTTACATGTTCGCAAATGCTTCCACACTGATGCTCTCTCACAGCTGCTCATCTTCCACACCCCCTGAGATGAGTGTGACGTGTCTTTCATCTTCTGTAAGGGGAGTGAAGTCATCTTTGTTCCACTGAGCTGCTTAGTAGTACAGTATATATATATGAGATGAGTAATGTAGGGTATGGTAACATTATAGCTGGTTTAACAGTATATACATATAGATGAGTAATGTAGGGTATGGTAACATTATAACTGGTTTAACAGTATATATATATATATGAGATGAGTAATGTAGGTTTATGGTAACATTATAGCTGGTTTAACAGTATATACATATAGATGAGTAATGTAGGGTATGGTAACATTATAGCTGGTTTAACAGTATATATATATATGAGATGAGTAATGTAGGTTATGGTAACATTATAGCTGGTTCAAGCAGTATATACATATAGATTAGTAATGTAAGATATAGGTAACATTATAGCTGGTTTAACAGTATATGTACATATAGATGAGTAATGTAGGGTATGGTAGCATTATAGCTGGTTTAACAGTATTTATATATAGATTAGTAATGTAGGGTATGGTAACATTATAGCTGGTTTAATAGTATTATGTTCCAGCTTGTCTCCCATGATGTTTTTATAATACCAGGTGGTGTAACTACAGTAGCATAATTACAACATGATGTTTTTATAATACCAGGTGGTGTAACTGCAGTAGCAGAATTACAACATGATGTTTTTATAATACCAGGTGGTGTAACTGCAGTAGCAGAATTACAAAATGATGTTTTTATAATACCAGGTGGTGTAACTGCAGTAGCAGAATTACAACAAGATGTTTTTATAATACTAGGTGGTGTAACTGCAGTAGCATAATTACAACATGATGTTTTTATAATACCAGGTGGTGTAACTGCAGTAGCAAATTACAACAAGATGTTTTTATAATACCAGGTGGTGTAACTGCAGTAACAATTACACCATGGCTACAAGTATGTACTGTAGACTGTGTTTACTACAGTATGTACTGTACTACAGTATGTACTGTATGCTGTGTTTATTACAGTATGTACTGTAGGCTGTGTTTACTACAGTATGTACAGTATGTACTGTAGGCTGTTTCTACAGTATGTACTGTAGGCTGTGTTTACTACAGTATGTACTGTATGCTGTGTTTATTACAGTATGTACTGTATGCTGTGTTTATTACAGTATGTACTGTAGGCTGTGTTTACTACAGTATGTACTGTAGGCTGTTTCTACAGTATGTACTGTAGGCTGTGTTTACTACAGTTTGTACTGTAGACTGTGTTTACTACAGTATGTACTGTATGCTGTGTTTACTACAGTATGTACTGTATGCTGTGTTTATTACAGTATGTACTGTAGGCTGTGTTTACTACAGTAAGTACTGTAGGCTGTTTCTACAGTATGTACTGTAGGCTGTGTTTACTACAGTATGTACTGTAGACTGTGTTTACTACAGTATGTACTGTATGCTGTGTTTACTACAGTATGTACTGTAGGCTGTGTTTACTACAGTATGTACTGCAGGCTGTTTCTACAGTATGTACTGTAGGCTGTGTTTACTACAGTATGTACTGTAGCCTCGGTTTTTCGGATGACTGCTTTGCCTGGTTCACCAATTACTTTGCAGACAGAGTTCAGTGTGTCAAATCGGAGGGCATGCTGTCCGGTCCTCTGGCAGTCTCTATGGGGGTGCCACAGGGTTCAATTCTCGGGCCGACTCTTTTCTCTGTATATATCAATGGTGTTGCTCTTGCTGCGGGCGATTCCCTGATCCACCTCTACGCAGACGACACCATTCTATATACTTCCGGCCCGTCCTTGGACACTGTGCTATCTAACCTCCAAACGAGCTTCAATGCCATACAACACTCCTTCCGTGGCCTCCAACTGCTCTTAAACGCAAGTAAAACCAAATGCATGCTTTTCAACCGATCGCTGCCTGCACCCGCATGCCCGACGAGCATCACCACCCTGGACGGTTCCGACCTTGAATATGTGGACACCTATAAGTACCTAGGTGTCTGGCTAGACTGTAAACTCTCCTTCCAGACTCATATCAAACATCTCCAATCGAAAATCAAATCAAGAGTCGGCTTTCTATTCCGCAACAAAGCCTCCTTCACTCACGCCTCCAAACTTACCCTAGTAAAACTGACTATCCTACCGATCCTCGACTTCGGCGATGTCATCTACAAAATTGCCTCCAACACTCTATTCAGCAAACTGGATGCAGTTTATCACAGTGCCATCCGTTTTGTCACTAAAGCACCTTATACCACCCACCACTGCGACTTGTATGCTCTAGTCGGCTGGCCCTCGCTACATATTCGTCGCCAGACCAACTGGCTCCAGGTCATCTACAAGTCCATGCTAGGTAAATCTCCGCCTTATCTCAGTTCACTGGTCACGATGGCAACACCCATCCGTACCACGCGCTCCAGCAGGTGTATCTCACTGATCATCCCTAAAGCCAACACCTCATTTGGCCGCCTTTCGTTCCAGTACTCTGCTGCCTGTGACTGGAACGAATTGCAAAATCCCTGAAGTTGGAGACTTTTATCTCCCTCACCAATTTCAAACATGTGCTATCTGAGCAGCTAACCGATTTGCTGCAGCTGTACATAGTCTATTGGTAAATAGCCCACCCATTTTCACCTACCTCATCCCCTCACTGTTTTTATTTATTTACTTTTCTGCTCTTTTGCACACCAGTATCTTTACCTGTACATGACCATCTGATCATTTATCACTCCAGTGCTAATCTGCAAAATTGTAATTATTCGCCTACCTCCTCATGCCATTTGCACACAATGTATATAGACTCGCCTTTTTGTACTGTGTTATTGACTTGTTAATTGTTTACTCCATGTGTAACTCTGTGTTGTCTGTTCACACTGCTAAGCTTTATCTTGGCCAGGTCGCAGTTGCAAATGAGAACTTGTTCTCAACTAGCCTACCTGGTTAAATAAAGGTGAAATAAAAAATAAATTATAAAAAGGCTGTGTTTCTACAGTATGTACTGCAGGCTGTGTTTACTTGTCAGACTGCAGCCAAGTAACCAAATGGAGTCGGATTCTATCTTCAAAATGCTTGAAATGCTACATTATCCTGATGTTTAAAGAGCGTGTGGGTGACCTCATGCAACCGCAAAATGTCCTATAAAGCTGTACTGTATTTCTTCATCAGCATCTTTATGCTTTCCTTAATAAGATAATGATACAAATACTCTTTCAAAATGCAGCTGTATATTTAGTTATGGATACATAATTAATTACTATGGGAATCAATATCAATGAATTACAGAAATATTGGAACAAGGTTGTCCAATGAAGGTAAAGTTGCTTACTGGAAATTACTAGTATAGTTCCATTATGACTATTAGCAGAACAATAGATGTGTCTATTAGCAGGGCTATTGGCAGAACAATAGACTTGTCTATTAGCATGGTTATTAGCATAACAATAGACCTGTCTATTTGCAGGACCGTTAGCATAACACTAGATGTGTCTATTAGCAGGGCTATTGGCAGAACAATATAATTTTCTATTAGCAGAGCTGTTAGCAGAACAATCAAATTGTCTATTAGCAGAACAATATAATTGTCTATTAGCAGTGCTGTTAGCAGAACAATAGAATTGTCTATTTGCAGACCAATATAGCGTGCCTATTAGCAGTGCTATTAGCAGAGCAATATAATTGTCTATTAGCAGACCAATAGACTTGTATATTAGCAGGGCTATTAGCAGAACAATATAATTGTCTATTAACAGTGCTATTAGCAGAGCAATATAATTGTCTATTAGCAGACCAATAGACTTGCCTGTTAGCAGGGCTATTGGCAGGACAATATCAAATCAAATCAAATTTATTTGTCACATACACATGGTTAGCAGATATTAATGTGAGTGGAGCAAAATGCTTGTGCTTCTAGTTCCGACAATGCAGTAATAACCAACGAGTAATCTAACTAACAATTCCAAAACTACTACCTTATACACACAAGTGTAAACGGATAAAGAATATGTACATAAAGATATATGAATGAGTGATGGTACAGAGCGGCATAGGCAAGATGCAGTAGATGGTATCGAGCACAGTATATACATATGAGATGAGTATATAAACAAAGAGGCATAGTTAAAGTGGCTAGTGATACATGTTTAAATAAAGATGCAGTAGATGATATAGAGTACAGTATATACGTATACATATGAGATGAGTAATGAAGGGTATGTAAACATTATATTAAAGCGCATTGTTTAAAGTGGCTAGTGATATATTTTACATCAATTCCCATCAATTCTCATTATTAAAGTGGCTGTAGTTGAGTCAGTGTGTTGGCAGCAGCCACTCAATGTTAGTGGTGGCTGTTTAACAGTCTGATGGCCTTGAGATAGAAGCTGTTTTTCAGTCTCTCGGTCCCTGCTTTGATGCTCGCCTTCTGGATGATAGCGGGGTGAACAGGCAGTGGCTCGGGTCGTTGTTGTCCTTGATGATCTTTATGGCCTTCCTGTGGTGTAGGTGTCCTGGAGGTGGTGTAGGTGTCCTGGAGTGGTGTAGGTGTCCTGGAGGACAGGTAGTTTGCCCCTGGTGATGCGTTGTGCAGACTTCACCACCCTCTGGAGAGCATTACGGTTGTGGGCGGAGCAGTTGCTGTACCAGGCGGTGATACAGCCCGATAGTTAATGATAATCATGCAAACCAAGCATAAAACATAATAATATATAGTTAATAATAATCATGCAAACCAAGCATAAAACATAATAATATATAGTTAATAATAATCAGGCAAACCAAGCATAAAACACAATAATATATAGTTAATAATAATCAGTTAAACCAAGCATAAAACATAATAATATATAGTTAATAATAATCAGGCAAACCATGCATAAAACACAATAATATATAGTTAAGAATAATCAGTTAAACCAAGCATAAAACATAATAATATATAGTTAATAATAATCAGGCAAACCAAGCATAAAACATAATAATATATAGTTAATAATAATCAGGCAAACCAAGCATAAAACATAATAATATATAGTTAATAATAATCAGGCAAACCAAGCATAAAACATAATAATATATAGTTAATAATAATCAGGCAAACCAAGCATAAAACATAATAATATATAGTTAATAATAATCAGTTAAACCAAGCATAAAACATAATAATATATAGTTAATAATAATCAGGCAAACCAAGCATAAAACACAATAATATATAGTTAATAATAGTCAGTTAAACCAAGCATAAAACATAATAATATATAGTTAATAATAATCAGGCAAACCATGCATAAAACACAATAATATATAGTTAAGAATAATCAGTTAAACCAAGCATAAAACATAATAATATATAGTTAATAATAATCAGGCAAACCAAGCATAAAACATAATAATATATAGTTAATAATAATCAGGCAAACCAAGCATAAAACATAATAATATATAGTTAATAATAATCAGGCAAACCAAGCATAAAACATAATAATATATAGTTAATAATAATCAGGCAAACCAAGCATAAAACATAATAATATATAGTTAATAATAATCAGTGTAAACCAAGCATAAAACATAATAATATATAGTTAATAATAATCAGGCAAACCAAGCATAAAACACAATAATATATAGTTAATAATAATCAGGCAAACCAAGCATAAAACATAATAATATATAGTTAATAATAATCAGGCAAACCAAGCATAAAACATAATAATATATAGTTAATAATAATCAGGCAAACCAAGCATAAAACATAATAATATATAGTTAATAATAATCAGTTAAGCCAAGCATAAAACATAATAATATATAGTTAATAATAATCAGGCAAACCATGCATAAAACACAATAATATATAGTTAAGAATAATCAGTTAAACCAAGCATAAAACATAATAATATATAGTTAATAATAATCAGGCAAACCAAGCATAAAACATAATAATATATAGTTAATAATAATCAGGCAAACCAAGCATAAAACATAATAATATATAGTTAATAATAATCAGGCAAACCAAGCATAAAACATAATAATATATAGTTAATAATAATCAGTTAAACCAAGCATAAAACATAATAATATACAGTTAATAATAATCATGCCAAACCAAGCATAAAACATAATAATATATAGTTAATAATAATCAGGCAAACCAAGCATAAAACATAATAATATATAGTTAATAATAATCATGCAAACCAAGCATAAAACATAATAATATATAGTTAATAATAATCAGGCAAACCAAGCATAAAACACAATAATATATAGTTAATAATAATCAGTTAAACCAAGCATAAAACATAATAATATATAGTTAATAATAATCAGGCAAACCATGCATAAAACACAATAATATATAGTTAAGAATAATCATGTTAAACCAAGCATAAAACATAATAATATATAGTTAATAATAATCAGTTAAACCAAGCATAAAACATAATAATATATAGTTAATAATAATCAGGCAAACCAAGCATAAAACATAATAATATATAGTTAATAATAATCAGGCAAACCAAGCATAAAACATAATAATATATAGTTAATAATAATCAGGCAAACCAAGCATAAAACATAATAATATATAGTTAATAATAATCAGTTAAACCAAGCATAAAACATAATAATATATAGTTAATAATAATCAGGCAAACCAAGCATAAAACATAATAATATATAGTTAATAATAATCAGGCAAACCAAGCATAAAACATAATAATATATAGTTAATAATAATCAGGCAAACCAAGCATAAAACAATAATATATAGTTAATAATAATCAGGCAAACCAAGCATAAAACATAATAATATATAGTTAATAATAATCAGTTAAACCAAGCATAAAACATAATAATATATAGTTAATAATAATCAGGCAAACCAAGCATAAACACAATAATATATAGTTAATAATAATCAGTTAAACCAAGCATAAAACATAATAATATATAGTTAATAATAATCAGGCAAACCATGCATAAAACACAATAATATATAGTTAAGAATAATCAGTTAAACCAAGCATAAAACATAATAATATATAGTTAATAATAATCAGGCAAACCAAGCATAAAACATAATAATATATAGTTAATAATAATCAGGCAAACCAAGCATAAAACATAATAATATATAGTTAATAATAATCAGGCAAACCAAGCATAAAACATAATAATATATAGTTAATAATAATCAGGCAAACCAAGCATAAAACATAATAATATATAGTTAATAATAATCAGTTAAACCAAGCATAAAACATAATAATATATAGTTAATAATAATCAAGCAAACCAAGCATAAAACATAATATATAGTTAATAATAATCAGGCAAACCAAGCATAAAACATAATAATATATAGTTAATAATAATCAGGCAAACCAAGCATAAAACATAATAATATATAGTTAATAATAATCAGGCAAACCAAGCATAAAACATAATAATATATAGTTAATAATAATCAGTCAAACCAAGCATAAAACATAATAATATATAGTTAATAATAATCAGTGTAAACCATGCATAAAACATAATAATATATAGTTAATAATAATCAGGCAAACCATGCATAAAACACAATAATATATAGTTAAGAATAATCAGTTAAACCAAGCATAAAACATAATAATATATAGTTAATAATAATCAGGCAAACCAAGCATAAAACATAATAATATATAGTTAATAATAATCAGGCAAAACCAAGCATAAAACATAATAATATATAGTTAATAATAATCAGTTAAACCAAGCATAAAACATAATAATATACAGTTAATAATAATCATGCAAACCAAGCATAAAACATAATAATATATAGTTAATAATAATCAGGCAAATAAGCATAAAACACAATAATATATAGTTAATAATAATCAGTTAAACCAAGCAT
>NW_027012684.1:0-18596 GCF_036934945.1 Oncorhynchus masou masou
TACTTACATACATACATCTCCTCCTTATCACTAAACATTGCATCATTATTGCTGAGCAGAGAGCTGAGTGATATGAACCTTCAACGGTTCCTCCCCTTATCAGTACTGTCACATGTGATCGTTTCCCCTGCACTCAGCCCCTCCCGAGCTTCATTATGGCACCCCTCATGTCTCTATTATAACTAATCATTACTAATAGTTCAAGTTCACAAACTACATATTAAGTGTACGTAAACTAAATTCTAATAAATATAAATAATAAATTAAATTATTATTATGAATTAAATTATAAATAATTATAAGAGAATCACCGAAATGTAGACTTCCTTTATCAAATGCCTTTTCAAAATCCGCTTTAAATACCATTCCTGGCATCTTATGTGTTTCATGATGTTCTATTACTTCTAGTAGTTGTCATATATTATCTCCTATGTATCGTCCATGTAAAAAACCTGTCTGATCAGGATGAACTTGGTAAAACCTTTGCTTTGTATTTCGCTGGTATTTTTGCATCAGAACATTGAAGTGTAAGGGGCCTCTAGTTTTTTTTAGATAGATTGGGTCTTTAAATTTGCCATATGGATCTTGTTTGGATAATAGTGAAATCAGACCTTCCTGCTGAGTACCTGGCAGACCACCATTTCTATATACCTCTACCGGTATCCCATCAAGCCCTGGGGTTTTCCAGACTGACAGGATTTAATAGCCTCAAAAGGTTCTTCCTCTGTAATTTGGCCTTCACACTTATCTTCTGTACATTTGTTAATTTTCTACGTTTTATATTTTTGATTAGAATTCCTTATGGTAATCTTCATTCAGTGGGAGAGGACGAGATGGAAAAGAGAACATCTGCCTAAAGTAATTAGCTTCCTCTTTTAAAATATCATTCGGAGAATCATAGATGACTCCGTCTTCAGTAACGAGTTTCTGCAAATGATTTTTGTTAGTGTTTCTGTATTGGACATTCAGGAAGAATTTGTGCATTTTTCTCCATATTCCATCCAGTTTACTTTCTTTTTTGTAATTAGATCATTCTGGAATAAGTTTCTCAAGTTCTTTTAGTTGTTCATGTAACTGTAACGGTTTTCATGCGGTGAAAGAGAGTCGGACCAAAATGCAGCGTGTAGATTTCGATCCATGTTAAATGAACAAACGTAAACACGAATCTAAATACAAATACTACAAAACAAAGAACGTAAAGAACGTAACGAAAACCGAAACACAGCGACAGGAACAAGGACACTAAGGACAATCACCCACGAAACACACAAAGAATATGGCTGCCTAAATATGGTTCCCAATCAGAGACAACGATAATCACTTGACTCTGATTGAGAACCGCCTCAGGCAGCCATAGACTAACGCTAGACATCCCACAAAACCCCAAGACAAAAACACACCACAATAACCCATGTCACACCCTGGCCTGACCGAATAAATGAAGAATAAACATCATATATTTCGACCAGGGAGTGACAGTAACTTATTTTTATCTCTGTAGAATAGTTTTTATTGTCTACCTGTACTATTAGGTCATGGATTTCCCTTGTTAGTCTGGTCTCTAGACAGAAACTGCTTGTTTATTATTGATGAATATTGAATTGAATGTCCTCTGAAGGTACATTTAAAGGTCTCCCAAACAATAAGAGGATTTGCTGAACCTATATTACTGTCACGGCTTTGGTTGTGGGAAGGAGGAGCGGACCAAAATACAGCGTGGTTGTTATTCATTTTATTATAATAAAGAAACTATACACTAATCAACTAACAAAATAACAAACGTGCGAAAACCTAAACAGCCCTATCTGGTGCAAAACACAGCGACAGGACAATCACCAACACACAGTGAAACCCAGGCTACCTAAATATTGCTCCCAATCAGAGACAATGACTAACACCTGCCTCTGATTGAGAACCATATCAGGCCAGACATAGAAATAGACAAACAAGACATCCAACATAGAATGCCCACTCAGATCACACCCTGACCAACCAAAACATAGAAACATACAAAGAAACTATGGTCAGGGTGTGACAATTATAAATGATTTTGTCTTAGTTAAAAGTAGGTTGTCCTCCAGTAAACTTGAAAGACACCTTACATTACTCTAGAAACGGCTTCACTACAGTGCAAATGTCTTCCATACAATATGTTAGTATTCCCCAATGCCCCAATTCTGATATCTTCCCCTTGCTTGTTCTAAACATATATAACCTTGTAGACAAATACATAAAGATAAACAAACAAGAAACACATTAAATGATAAAACAGTTCAACAATAGACAGAGTGAGAAAAGAGAGAAAGAGAGTGAGAGAATGAGAGCGAGATCAGGTGTGTGTGTGTGTGTGTGTGTGTGTATAAGTCTGTATGTGTAAGCATTTGAGTGTATGTATTTGAGTACTTCTGTTCATATCCACTTCATAGTGTTCAGATATTTTTACAGTTCCCATACTTTCTTTATTTGGTAACCTGAAGTCCCTGTAGAATTTAGGACAGCCATGGTGTTATAGAGCTGTCTTGGAATAGCTGTCCATCTATCAGGAGTTTGTCCACAGTGAGAAAGTAGCCACCCTTTGCCTTGATGACAGCTTTGCACGCTCTTGGCATTCTCTAAACCAGCTTTAGCCTGGAATGCTTTTACAACAGTCTTGAAGGATTTCCCACATGTGCTGAGCACTTGTTGGTTGCTTTACCTTCACTCTGCAGTCCAACTCATCCCAAACCATCTCAAATAGGTTGAGGTCAGGTGATTGTGGAGGCCAGGTCATCTGATGCCGCGCCATCACTCTCCTTGGTCAAATAGCCCATACACAGCCTGGAGGTGTGTTGGGTCATTGTCCTGTTGAAAACAAATGATAGTCCCACTAAGCACAAACTAGATGCAACGTTTTCACTATTCTAGCTGCACAGCTTATTTTAAATGTATTTCTTATGTTTTTATTATTAATACATTTGCAACAAAAAGAAAATTTACATCTGTTTTTGCTTTGTCATGATGGGGAATTGTGTGTAAATTGATGAGGAACATGTTTTATTTAATCCATTTTAGATTAAGGCTGTAACGTATAAAAAAAGAGGAACAATCCCAGGGGTCTGAATGCTTTCTGAATGCACTGTATACAGTACACTCACCAGATAGTTTAGGGACGCCACCCCGTTCATGAAAATTGATTGCTCCTACAGACAGTGAGTCACATGGCCAAAAATGGATGTAGCAAAATCCCTACAGATGGATTTTGACGGGGATATTTTGTTATTATGCTAATTCGGTTCAAGTGTGGGATTGTCAATCAACTCTAGACGGTTAAATGCAACAACAAAACATAATTTCTAAAAAGCAATGTATTTATATTGTTTTTGAAAAATCTAGTTAGTTTACAAGCATGATAGCTGTATTTTTAGCTTAAGGAAATAAGGGACTCAGCTGTTCAAAACAAATGATGGTACTGACTGAAGTGAAGTCACAGTAGGCATTGGCAAAACGGCCACGAAATGCGCAGACCCAACTCCACAAGTCAGGAGACACTAGGAACGGGAAGAAACACCTCCACAGGTAGGAGGCAGATAGGGACAAGTAAGACACACCTCCCACAGCTAGGAAGAGACTAGGGACAGGTAAGACACACCTCCACAGCTAGGAAGAGACTAGGGACAGGTAAGACACACCTCCCACAGCTAGGAAGAGACTAGGGACAGGTAAGACACACCTCCACAGCTAGGAAGAGACTAGGGACAGGTAAGACACACCTCCACAGGTAGGAGGAGACTAGGGACAGGTAAGACACACCTCCACAGCTAGGAAGAGACTAGGGACAGGTAAGACACACCTCCACAGGTAGGAGGAGACTAGGGACAGGTAAGACACACCTCCACAGGTAGGAAGAGACTAGGGACAGGTAAGACACACCTCCCACAGCTAGGAAGAGACTAGGGACAGGTAAGACACACCTCCCACAGCTAGGAAGAGACTAGGGACAGGTAAGACACACCTCCCACAGGTAGGAAGAGACTAGGGACAGGTAAGACACACCTCCACAGGTAGGAGGAGACTAGGGACAGGTAAGACACACCTCCACAGGTAGGAGGAGACTAGGGACAGGTAAGACACACCTCCACAGGTAGGAGGAGGCTAGGGACAGGTAAGACACACCTCCCACAGCTAGGAAGAGACTAGGGACAGGTAAGACACACCTCCCACAGCTAGGAAGAGACTAGGGACAGGTAAGACACACCTCCCACAGCTAGGAAGAGACTAGGGACAGGTAAGACACACCTCCACAGGTAGGAAGAGACTAGGGACAGGTAAGACACACCTCCACAGGTAGGAAGAGACTAGGGACAGGTAAGACACACCTCCACAGGTAGGAAGAGACTAGGGACAGGTAAGACACACCTCCCACAGCTAGGAAGAGACTAGGGACAGGTAAGACACACCTCCACAGGTAGGAAGAGACTAGGGACAGGTAAGACACACCTCCACAGGTAGGAGGAGGCTAGGGACAGGTAAAGACACACCTCCACAGGTAGGAAGAGACTAGGGACAGGTAAGACACACCTCCACAGGTAGGAAGAGAGCTAGGGACAGGTAAGACACACCTCCACAGGTAGGAGGAGACTAGGGACAGGTCAGACACACCTCCACAGGTAGGAGGAGGCTAGCAAAGGTAGACACAGCTCCACAGGTAAGACACACCTCCCACAGCTAGGAAGAGACTAGGGACAGGTAAGACACACCTCCACAGCGTAGGAGGAGACTAGGGACAGGTAAGACACACCTCCACAGGTAGGAGGAGGCTAGGGACAGGTAAGACACACCTCCACAGGTAGGAGGAGACTAGGGACAGGTAAGACACACCTCCCACAGCTAGGAAGAGGCTAGCGAACAGGTAAGACACACCTCCACAGCTAGGAGGAGGCTATCGGTACAGGTAAGACACACCTCCACAGGTAGGAAGAGACTAGGGACAGGTAAGACACACCTCCCACAGCTAGGAAGAGACTAGGGACAGGTAAGACACACCTCCCACAGCTAGGAAGAGACTAGGGACAGGTAAGACACACCTCCCACAGCTAGGAAGAGACTAGGGACAGGTAAGACACACCTCCCACAGCTAGGAAGAGACTAGGGACAGGTAAGACACACCTCCCACAGCTAGGAAGAGACTAGGGACAGGTAAGACACACCTCCACAGGTAAGACACACCTCCACAGGTAGGAAGAGACTAGGGACAGGTAAGACACACCTCCTAGCTTCCTGCTACCTGTGAAGGTGTGTCTTACCTGTCCCAAGCCTCCTCCTACCTATGGAGGTGTGTCTTACCTGTGGAGGTGTGTCTTACCTTTCGCTAGCCTCCTCCTACCTGTGGAGGTGTGTCCTGAACTGTCAATATTGCATATCCAACGGTGTCAAAAGAGGTGCTCTACCTGAATAACATATCCAGTCCAACCACTTAAACTGGTATAATACTTTCACTGACGGTGGGCACAAATATGTATCTTACTAGTTGACTCCACCGGTGTCGTAATGTTGCCCAACATGGTACATTGACGCCGCCCACATTTCTCATTGTGCAGTGATGATTGTACCTTATATTCACTGCATACTCGGTAGTAAGAATATACATTATACTAGATTATCTGCAGAGTACCTTTGTGTAACCTCTGAATGCACTAGTGCCATATGTCAGTTCAGTACCAATGAGCTTATTGTAACCCAATGACAGCACTAGCTGTAGCCAGTGGGTTGAGAGTGCGTGGATGTACAATAATAATACCTTGTAAACTCAGATAATAATTGATCATAGCAACCTTGCAGTAATACTAAGTCCAATAGCTCTAACCACTAGGCTACCTATAATAAACTAATAATAATAATGATGTATTCTGAGTATAATTGGGACTAATATCTATAATGGGATAATTAGTAACTATGATAATAAACAGTGACCTGAATTCCCTGCTGCACCATCAGGTCTGTGGCATTGATAAAGATTGGCCACAGATTTAATGGTCAAGAATACATTTCTGCAATTTGCTAAAAGTTGTCCAAAATCGAATCAATAATTGTGCGAATATCTGACAAACTAAAGAAAAAAGGGCAGTTCTCAGGGAGCCTTGGCATCAAGGATATACACTATGGAGATTTGAATTTGAAACCTTTTGGTCAGGATTGCGTTAATGTTTCTGCAATGACATCAGATACATATTTATATCAAGAACATGCATTTACACTGGGCACAAGAGCATGCGGTACAGTTCTGACTAGGGCTGATAGGGAACATGTACTTCCTCAATGGTAGGGACGGCGAGCAGGCCACGAGGTGGATCGAATCATGTGCCCTATGCTTAGGAGTGTAGGGCCTGATCAGAGCCATAGGAGTATACTATAATTACATAATAATAAGTACATATATAATAGTAACACTCATCATCCAGAGCGACTTACATAATTGGAATAATAATAATAATAATAATAAATAATAATCATTATAATAATTATAGTAATAATAATAAAATACTTCAGAAAGTATTCACAGCTCTTGACTTTCTTCACATTTTTTTGTGTTACAAAGTCGGATTAAAATAGATGTATTTGTCTTTTTTTGTGTTACAAAGTCGGATTAAAATAGATGTATTTGTCTTTTTTTGTGTTACAAAGTCGGATTAAAATAGATGTATTTGTCTTTTTTTGTGTTACAAAGTCGGTTTAAAATAGATGTATTTGTCTTTTTTTGTGTCAACGATCTATACCAAATTTGCCCCAAACACAATACTTTGTATTCAGGACCAAAAGTTATTTGCTTTGTCACATTTTTTGCAGTATTACCTTAGTACCTTGTGGCAAATAGGATGCATGTTTTGGAATATTTTTATTCAGTATTTTTATTCAGTACAAGCTTCTCTATTTTTACTCTCTCAATTAGGTTAGTATTGTGTTGTGTAGTAAAAGAGAGCCGCACACTCTAGGAGCTCAGACGCAAAAATGTAATACCAACGTTTCCACAGCCAAGCTGTCTTCATCAGGGTATAGTCACAAACACTGCGGGATGACTCGTTTATATAGTGTCAAAAGACACAGGTGTCTGTAATCATGGCCAGGAGTGGCCTGATATCATTGGTTAATAATCAAATATTAAAATGGCATACAAAGAACAGCATACAAACAAATGGATAGCATACAATCATAGATTAATTTGACTATAAAAGTTTACAAACAAACAACAACCTCCAGGGCGCCTATTGTAGTGGGCATTGATGCAGTAACGGCCCCTATTGTAGCGGGCATTGATGCAGTAACGGCCTTTTGTGGCGGGCATTGATGCAGTAACGGCCCCTATTGTAGCGGGCATTGATGCAGTAACGGCCCCTATTGTAGCGGGCATTGATGCAGTAACGGCCCCTATTGTAGCGGGCATTGATGCAGTAACGGCCCCTATTGTAGCGGGCATTGATGCAGTAACGGCCCCTATTGTAGCGGGCATTGATGCAGTAACGGCCACTATTGTAGCGGGCATTGATGCAGTAACGGCCCCTATTGTAGCGGGCATTGATGCAGTAACGGCCCCTATTGTAGCGGGCATTGATGCAGTATCGGCCCCTATTGTAGCGGTCATTGATGCAGTAACGGCCCTATTGTAGCGTGCATTGATGCAGTCTATCTACTTTTGTTGACTTTTTTATTAGACAACTCGTAGAACAGCTCTCCTCCTAAAGAACACCAGCAGTATGATCTCAGAACAGCTCTATCATTGAATCTCTTGATCCTCTCCCTGAGAATACCTTGTTAGTTACTTTTGATGTTGAGTCGTTATACACTAATATTCCACACGGGGGCGGTATTGAAGCTATGGAACATTTTCTGCAACGTGACGCTAATGAACTACCTTCCAGTGCATGCATTGTAACATTGGCTGAAATAGTACTCACGCATAACTATTTCATGTTTCTAAATGATTTCTTTATTCAGACGAAGGGCACTCAATGCAATGGCACTTATAAATGTAGATCCTTCAAACACCCACAAACAGGGAAATCGATCCCAATAAAAGGTGTTATTACGTGCTCCACTAAGGCAGTTATTTATCTTATAACTTGTTCTTGTGGTAAAAATTATGTCGGTAAAACAAAGCGCAAATTAAAGAGTACGTATCTCAGAGCATCGTAGCACCATTAGGTGTAAAAACTTGACTTATCCAGTTGCGGCCCACTTCTTGGAGGCAGGCCACTCGATTTAATCTCTGCGTTATATTGGCATTGAACATGTCACCCTCCCTAGGAGAGGGGTGACCTTGATAATTTATTGTTAAAACGAGAGGCTGCCTGGATCTTTAATTTAAAGACCCTTGCGCCCTTCGGTCTCAACGTAGAGTTTGATCTGAAGCCAGCTTGTGATTATTGTGAGTTTGCCATTGTAATTAGTTTGTAAACTTGTATAGTCAAATTAATCTATGATCGTATGCTATCCATTTGTTGTTTGTATGCTGTTCTTTGTATGACATTTTAATATTTGATTATTAACCAATGATATTAGGCCACTCTTGGCCATGATTACAGATACCTGTGTCTTTTGACACTATATAAACAAGTCATCCCACAGTGTTTGTGATTATACCCCGATGAAGACAGCTTGGCTGTCCGAAATGTTGGTATTACATTTTTGCATCTGAGCTCCTAGAGTGTGCGGCTCTCTTTTATTTTCAAGTTTCTACTCCGCTAGCCAGCACCTCCGCCTAAATAGGTGTGCGTTTCTTTTTCTTCTAGATAGTATTGTGTAGTAACCACAAGTCTTAGAGACTTACCCCCAAAACTAACAGCTGTAATCACTTCCATCTCCATTATTGACTCAGGGGTGTGAATTCTGTAAATGAGATATGTATTTAATGTAATACATTTGCTAAAATTTCAAAAAAAATGCACTTTGTCATTATGGGGTAGATCATTATTTATTTATTTAACCTTTATTTAACTAGGGCAAGTCAGTTAAGAGCAAATTCTTATTTATAATGACGGTGAGAAAAGAGATTTGAATACTTTATTGAGACTTTACCTTTCCATCAAGTGTCCCTAAAACACTTCTATTTTTATGTTGTCAGACAATCGGACAATTATTGACTTGATTCTGGCCAACTTTTAGCAAGGTGCAGAAATGTATTCTTGTCATTAAATCTGGTCTTTGCCACAACGTTGGTGGTGTAACAAGAACATATCAGTTTGTTGGGCAACCAAAAGAGTTTCCATAGCTTCCACTACTCAACTTCCCCCCTTTTCTCAGCGCACACACACACACAAAACTTCACACATATTCCTTAAACACACATCTGTGACACAGCGCCCTTCCCTCTCTGTCTTTGTGCACCAGAACAGTTGTGTGGCCAACGAGACAACAACAGAAGAGACCACAGCAGAACATGGAGGGAAGGTGGAACATTTACATTTAAGTCATTAAGCAGACGCTCTTATCCAGAGCCAATCATTGTAGAACCCCTAGAGGAACAGAAAATACAGAACACAGGATGGGCTGGAGATGTCTATTTTCAATTGTCTTTTGTTTTAAACCAGGGTTATCTTCATGTCACATGACTTAGGCACAAGCCATGTCGCCCTGCTACCAATACACAACCCCGAGCACAATGTCCTAGTGGACCAAACTGATTAAAACCTAGTTGTCAATTGAATTTTCAAAGTCAAGTGGTTTGATTTTATTTCTGTGGACAAACAGAATCATTATATTTCCATGCATTTAATTCAAAACTTCACACATATTCCTTAAACACACATCTGTGACACACTGCAACACTGAATAATAAGATACACTGTACATATAAGATATATTTAGTTATAAAATGTTAACATCATTGGATTGTGTCAGGACCCGGTTTCGAACCTGGGTCTCCGGAGTGAGAAACAGTCACTTAACCAACTGAGCCACGAATAGTCAGCAGAACCCAGAAGATGAGGCAGACACAGCAGTACTTAAGACGGTGTATTTAATAAAGAAAAAATCCTTAAATACAAAAAAATGGCAAATCCAAAAGGTGGTAGGAAAAGCACAAAAAGGCCTCAAAAGAAACTCACAAAAAATAAACAAAAACAAAAAACAGAATACCACAAGAGCGTCACCCGGAATCGACAAGAGTACACAGAACACTAGGGCAGGGTGCTAACATACAAACACAGAGCACAGAACTGAGGGAAACTAAGGGTTTAAATACAATTAGAGGAAACGAGGCACAGGTGCAAATAATTAATGGGGATCAAGGGAAAACATAAGGACAAAAAGCACAATGGGGGCATCTACTGACCAAAACCCGGAACAACCCTGGCCAAATCCTGACAGAATCCCCCCTAGGAACGGCTCCTGACGTTCCTACCAGCTCTCTCAGGGTGGAGGACCCTGAACTGACGAATGAGGTCAGGGTCCAGGATGTCTTTGGCAGGAACCCAGGAGCGCTCCTCAGGACCGTAGCCTTCCCAGTCCACCAGATACTGCCAGGACCGCTGCACCCGGCGGGAATCCAGTATCCGGTGGACGGTATAAGCCGGCTGGCCTCCAATGACACGAGGCGGAGGGGGAGGTCTGTCTGCCGGGACAAGGGGAGAAAAAACAACAGGTTTTAACAATGAAACATGAAATGTGGGATTAATCTTAAGGGATCTGGGTAAGTGTAGGCGATAAGAAACTGGGTTAACTCTCCTGGCAACCTTGAAGGGACCGATGTATTTTTGGGACAGCTTGCGAGACTCCACCCGTAGAGGTAAGTCTCTTGTGGAGAGCCAGACTCTCTGGCCGGGGCGCAGGGTAGGCCCGGGACGGCGACGTCTGTTGGCTTGTTGTTGATACCTCTGTGAGGAACGCATAAGATTAAGACGGGTCTTCCTCCACATAAGCCGACAGCGTCTGACGAACTTCAAGGCTGAAGGCACTCTGACTTCTGCCTCCTGGTCCGGGAACAATGGAGGAGCATAGCCAAACTGACACTCGTGCGGGGACATACCAGTGGAGGAGGAGCGCAAGGTGTTGTGCGCGTATTCGGCCCAAACAATAAAGGATGACCATGTGGACGGGTTGTCACGAGTCATACATCGGAGGGTGGTTTCCAGCTCTTGATTCATCCTCTCTGTTTGGCCGTTGGACTCCGGATGGTACCCTGAAGATAGACTGGCAGAAGCCCCCATGAGTTGGCAGAAGGCCTTCCAAAACCTTGAGGCGAACTGGGGACCTCTGTCAGAAACCACATCTTGAGGAATGCCGAAGACTCGGAACACATGATTAATTACCAACTCAGCCGTTTCCTTGGCAGAAGGTAACTTAGTCAGAGGGACGAACCTGGCCGCCTTTGAAAACCTGTCGATTATGACTAGGATAGTAGTATTGCCATGGGATGGAGGAAGTCCAGTAATAAAGTCCAATGAGATATGGGACCAGGGTCTGTGGGGAACAGGTAAAGGGTGAAGGAGTCCTTGAGGGCGGAGGTGAGAAGATTTGCCCTGGCAGCACACGGGGCAGGCATTGACGAAAGTGGCAACGTCTTCTCTTATGGTAGGCCACCAGAACTTACGCTGGATGAACTCCAAGGTGCGACCTACGCCCGGATGACAGGTGAGGCGAGAGGAGTGCCCCCACAGAAGGACCTGAGTCCTCACTGCCTTGGGGACAAACAACCGATTGGCAGGGCCTCCTTTAGGGTCCGGTTCGCTAGCTTGAGCACGTCTCACGGTATCCTCAACTTGCCACGAGATCGGAGCCACAATCTTAGCAGCAGGAAGGACAGGCATGTCCGTGTCATCTCGAATGGCAGGAGCGTAGACTCGGGACAGGGCATCCGGTTTGAGATTCTTCGACCCGGGCCGATAGGTGAGGATAAACTGGAATCGATTGAAGAAAAGAGACCATCTAGCTTGTCTAGAGTTCAATCGCTTCGCCTGCTGGATATACTCCAGATTTTTGTGGTCCGTAAGCACTTGAAACGGGTGAGAAGCCCCTCGAGCCAGTGTCTCCATTCCTTCAATGCCATCTTAACCGCTAGGAGTTCACGATCCCCCACATCGTAGTTCCTCTCAGTCGGGGTAAGCCGGTGTGAGAAGAAAGCGCACGGATGAAGCTTCTTGTCTTCACCCCTCTGAGACAGGACAGCTCCAACACCAACCTCTGATGCGTCTACCTCCACCACAAATGGTTCATCCGTAGTCGGTAGTATCAGGATGGGAGCAGAGAGGACGCGCTGCTTGAGTCCTTGGAAGGCCGTCTCAGCTTCTCTTCCCCACAAAAACCTTGCATTGCCACCTTTGGTTAAAGCTGAGAGAGGAGCTGCCACCAAACTGAAGTTCTTGATGAACTTGCGGTAAAAGTTTGTGAAGCCCAGGAAACGCTGAACATCCTTAACGGATTTGGGGGTGGGCCAATCCGCTACCGCCCCTACCTTCCTAGGGTCCATTTGGACTCGACCGGGTTCCACTACAAATCCCAGGAATTGTACTCGGATGAATGGAATTCACATTTTTCCGGCTTAACGTACAGATGGCTGTCTAGGAGGCGTTTGAGTACTTGTCTGACATGCTTAGTGTGTTCTTGAAGGGAGCTCGAAAAGATGAGGATGTCATCCAAGTAAACGAACACAAATGTGTTAAGCATATCCCTAAGCACATCGTTTATGAGCGCTTGGAACACCGCTGGGGCGTTGGTCAGGCCGAAGGGCATCACCAAGTATTCATAGTGACCAGTAGGCGTGTTGAAAGCGGTCTTCCACTCGTCACCAGGTCTGATCCGCACAAGATGGTATGCAGGTCAAGCTTAGTGAAAACAACTGCTTCCTGGAGCAGCTCGAAGGCTGTGGCCATAAGGGGTAGCGGGTAACGGTTACGGACGGTTATGGCATTGAGTCCCCGGTAGTCGATGCAAGGACGTAATCCACCGTCTTTCTTGGCCACAAAGAAAAACCCCTGCTCCCGCCGGGAGGTGGATGGACGCATGAGGCCTGCTTCCAGAGCGTCCTTGATGTAGGTATCCATAGCAGCTCGTTCGGGTGGAGATAGGGAAAAGATCCGACCCCTGGGGGCAAGTGCCCGGAAACAGGTCGATGGGGCAATCGTAAGGTCTATGGGGTGGTAGCATGGTGGCCCTCTGTTTGCTAAACACCAGTTTGAGGTCATGGTAACACTCGGGAACTCGGGTCAGGTCGATGGATTCTAAAGACTCGGGAGTAGAACTCGGGAATTCTGGAAAATACAAGTAGCTTGGCACGTAGGACCCCACTGCTTGATAGTGCCCACAGACCAGTCGATGTGAGGGTTATGGCTGTGAAGCCAGGGGTATCCAAGGACGAGAGGGAACTCGGAACAGGAGATCAAATGAAAGTTCATCAATTCCTGGTGTTGTGAAACTGAAAGTCGCAAGGAGGTAGTGACATGAGTGACAAGTCCAGATCCCAAAGGGCTTCCATCCAATGTAGTAACCCTCATGGGGTCACTTAGAGGTTCAGAGGGAACGCCATTTTCTTCCTTCGCCCAGACACCATCCATGAAGTTACCTGCGGCTCCAGAGTCTACCAAGGCTTGAAGGTGAAGCTTGTGGGTTGTCCCAGGAGAGGGTGACTGGAATGAGCAGACGGAGTTGGACGGATGGGAGGAGGTTATGCTCGCTACAGTTCCCCCCGGTCTGTACGGGACAGAGCGTTTCCTGGAGCCCGGGACACGTGAACGGAAATGGCCCGGTTTGCCGCAATATAGACAGCGCTGCCTCCTCATCCGGCGGTCTCTCTCAGCCTGGGAGATGCGTCCAATCTGCATGGGTTCCGGTGGAGCCAGCGATGATAAAGGTGGGGACTCGGAGCTGGGACTGATAGGGGCTAGAGGTCCACGGTTGAGTTCTCTCTCTCAGACGCTGGTCAATGCGTGAGGCCAACTTGATCAGGGACTCGAGATTGTCCGGGTGGTTCCCGAGTGGCCAGTTCATCTTGGATAGTGTCGAAAGTCTTCAGAAAGCACACCGTGAGCGCCTCGTTGTTCCAGCCACTGCTGCCACCGTGCGGAACTGGATGGCATAGTCCGTCACGCTGCGCCAACCTTGGATGGAGAGTCAGGAGCTGTTTGGCTGAGTCAGAACCACTGCTTGGGCCTTGAAACACTCGCTTGAATTCCTCAGCAAAGGCAGAGTAGCTGGCACAGCAGGAACTATGGGCATCCCACACAGCAGTAGCCCAGGCCAGGGCTTTTTCCGACAGCAGGGTGATGATATATGCGATCTTAGACCGGTCGGTGGGAAACGACGAGGGTTGCAGCTCAAAGGAGAGAGAACATTGAGTGAGAAACCCTTTACAAGCACTTGGATCACCTGAGAACCGTTGGGAGGTGGAAGACGAGGTTCAGCCAGGGGGTTAACTGCCATGGGTACGTGAACCTGAGGTACTGGGACGGGAACTGTTGCCGGGGTAAGTCGATCAGATATTTGCTTAATGGAAGTCAGCATCTCCGACAGAAGATGAGAATGTCTAGCCATTAAGGCCTCTTGCTGAACCAGGGCGGCCGTGGCGTTGGACAGTCTCCTGGTGGTGGGACAGCGTGGCAAAAAGGTCCTGGGAACTGGCTGCCTCTGGGTTCATTTTTGGCTCTGTGTTTCTGTCAGGACCCGGTTACGAACCTGGGTCTCCGGAGTGAGAAAACAGTCACTTAACCAACTGAGCCACTTAATAGTCGGCAGAACCCAGAAGATGAGGCAGACACAGCAGTACATTAAGACGGTGTATTTAATAAAGAAAATCCTTAAATACAAAAAATGGCAAATCCAAAAGGTGGTAGGAAAAGCACAAAAAGGCCTCAAAAGAAACTCACAAAAAATAAACAAAAACAAAAAAAACAGAATACCACAAGAGCGGCCACCCGGAATCGACAAGAGTACACAGAAGACTAGGCAGGGTGCTAATACACAAACACAGAGCACAGAACTGAGGGAAACTAAGGGTTTAAATACAATTAGAGGAAACGAGGCACAGGTGCAAATAATTAATGGGGATCAAGGGAAAAACATAAGGACAAAAAGCACAATGGGGGCATCTACTGACCAAAACCCGGAGCAACCCTGGCCAAATCCTGACAGATTGTTTAGATAATAGTAATAATAATAATTATTATTAATAAAAAAGAAAAATGGCATCTATAAAATATATAAACGTTTTGTGAATTACAGGTTTGTTTAAATACAAATATAAACATATTATTATTATTACCATTATTATTATTATTGTTATTATTGTTGTTATTATTTTTATTAAGATCTGTCTATTTCCTCTATATCCATCTCTGGCAACTGATTCTAATTTTTATCTATTAAATATATTCCTATTGAATACTCTATAAGAAAATGTACCATTGCTCATCATACCGTAATTTGTAAAAAAAAAAAAATAACAATGAATTCCTTTTATCTGCAACCTGTTGTTTCTATCCCTTAATTTGTGTTGGACTCCCCTAGAACCCTCAAATTAATCTCTGAACCTGCTGTTTAATTTGAGTTGGACTCCCCTAGAACCCTCAAATTAATCTCTGAACCTGCTGTTTAATTTGTGTTGGACTCCCCTAGAACCCTCAAATTAATCTCTGACCTCTGTGAGTTCAGAGGACTCCCCTAGAACCCTCAGATTAATCTGCCGGACTCTGCTGTTTTAATTTGTGTTGGACTCCCTGGGACCCTCAAATTAATCTCGGTTCTCAATCAGAATCAGGTGATTATCGTTGTCTCTGATTGGGAACCATATTTAGGTAGCCATATTCTTTGTGTGTTTTGTGGGTGATTGTCCTTAGTGTCCTTGTTCCTGTCGCTGTGTTAGTTTACACACGTATAGGCTGTTTCGGTTTTAGATACGTTCATTCGTTCCTTGTTTTGTAGTATTTGTATTGATTCGTGTTTACGTTTTCTATTAAACATGGATTGCAATCTACAGCTGCATTTTGGTCCGACTCTCCTTCACCGCATGAAAACCGTTACAGTGTACGAAATTGTTTAGTCTATTTTTCTACTTGTATGTTTAAACATGGCAAATAAAAATATATATTTAATCAGAATACAAATGAGTAATTACCACCACCTACTAGCCATTATCTGTCTGTCTTTCGTATCTATTGAATTTCACCAGAGAGGTTGGCGGAGACTAATTATACATCTACCAAAATCAGTTTACTTTCAACATGATCAAAGCAACAACTCTGGTTTCTATGGTTACCACCCCAGATAGACTGACAGTACAAACATATATTGAACTAAAATATAAACGCAACATGCATCAAAGATCTTGTTGCATTACAGTTCATAGAAAAACAAATCAGTCATTTGAAAGAAATTAATCTTGGCCTCATCTATGGATTTCACATGACTGGGCAGGGGTGCTGCCATGGGTGGACATGGGAGGGCATAGGCCCACCCAATCTGAAAGAGCCCCCACAGGTATCTGTGACCGGAGGCAGCGGCATTGAGGCTATCTCCATTTTAAAGTAGTCAATTTTATTATTATTTGGGGTTTGAAAATAGTGTTAATTTTGGGGATTGCTCCAACTCATGGGAATCCTCACCCAGTTGACTACTTTAAAATGATGGAAGCTCACAATTACAGTGTCCATGCTAAAATGGATTATATCCCATTTGAGTCCTCTAACTATCTCGTTGGCTATGCGCAATACATTTCATTTGAACAGTTTGTAACGTGTGCCCTCCTGAATAGGCCGCATGCACACCTACTGAATCAGGTTGCCAAATTACAGTCAATCAGAATGGTGGTGGGCGTGGCCCAGTGTGATGAATTTTAAAGGGACAGTTCACCCTAATGACAAATATACTTCATCTTATGGACAGAAACAGCATACCAACAACAGTGAGTGTGGACAGATCCCTATTGGAATCTAATAGAATGTCAAACTATGCACACACAAAAAACAGCAACACATACCCGCCCTTTATTCAAATAGACAGTAAAACACTATGACACATCAGATTGGTATTTATTCAAATAGACAGTAAAACACTTCATGACACATCAGATTAGTCTTAATTCAAGAATATTGATTTTGTATCATTATAACATTATTCTGTTCAATATTTATGAACTTAATTTAACTTCTTATGGGCAGGTGGGACTTTAGCGTCCCACCTAGCCAACATCCGGTGAAATTGCAGAGCGCGAAATTCACACTACAGAATTATAAATATTTAACTTTCATAAAATCACAAGTGCAATATATCAAAATAAAGCTTAAATTCTTGTTAATCCAGCCGCTGTCAGATTTCAAAAAGGCTTTACGGTGAAAGCAAACCATGCGATTATCTGAGGACAGCGCCCCGCTTCACAAAAGCATGAAAAACATATTTCAACCAGGCAGGTGCGCCACGAAAGTCAGAAATAGCTATATAATAAATGCCTTACCTTTGATGATGTTCTTCTGTTGGCACTCCAAAAGGTCCCAGCTACATCACAAATGGTCCTTTTGTTCGATAATGTCCTTCTTTATATCCGTAAAAACTCAGTTTAGCTGGCGCGCTTCATTCAATAATCCACCCAGTTTCCCTCCATCAAATGTACACAAAATGAGTCCCAAACGTTACTAATAAACTTTTCCAAAGAAGTCAAACAACGTTTATAATCAAACCGTAGGTACCCTAATACGTAAATAAACTATCAATTTGAGACGGAGAATCGTTATTGTCTTTACCGGAGAAAAATACCAAAGAAAGCGTTCTCTTCCACGCGCTTGGAAACACTACAACCAAAATGGGAGCCACCTAGAAAAACTACAATTTCTGGGTCATTTTTCCAAAAACCAGCCTGCAACTCTTTCTAAAGACTGTTGACATCCAGTGGAAGCCCTAGGAACTGCAATCTGGGAGGATTTAGCCGTATAATAAAAGTGATAGCCATTGAAAATAGTGGAAGGCTGAATTTGTTTTGGGGGGGATGGTTTGTCCTCGGGGTTTCGCCTGCCATATCAGTTCTGTTGCACTCACAGACATTATTTTTAACAGTTCTAGAAACTTTAGAGTGTTTAATATCCAATATCTACCAATTATATGCATATCCTAGCCTCTGTGTCTGAGTAACAGGCAGTTTACTTTGGGCTTTTCATCCGGACGTGAAAATACTGCCCCCTTTTTATATTCGATATTCTCAAATCATAATTTAAATTGCCTGGCACATTTACAAAAATCTTAATGTGCACGGTCCATGTTAAATAAATAAAAGAAAACAAATTCAATGTGTAACACTTTAATTTAACCAACCTGGACTCATAACAGACATAACATAGAAAATGTAAATCTAGGACACTTCAATTAGTATGATATGTGTCGTGGAAAATTACAAGATGATAAAATAAGGCTTGTATTACATTATAATAGTTGTTACATTTGACAGAATAGAGTCTTGTGTGTGTGTGTTCCACTGAGGATGGGCCTCTATGAGAGAGCACTGACAATGCCTTTGGGTAATAAAGCCTACAGAGCATTCCAGATAACATGAGCTAATGGTTCTGTTCTATACCAGGGAGAGACGGTCCCCTTTTGGAGTCAGGTGGCCAGACACTGGTCTTTACACTGAGAACTGTTGACACGGCAGT
>NW_027012685.1:0-18592 GCF_036934945.1 Oncorhynchus masou masou
GGAGGACCTGACCCTGCTGTAGAGTAACATGTAGAGGGTTAGGGAGGAGGAAGGGGACCTGACCCTGCTGTGTAGAGGGTTAGGGAGGAGGACCTGACCCTGCTGTAGAGTAACATGTAGAGGGGTTAGGGAGGAGGACCTGACCCTGCTGTAGAGTAACATGTAGAGGGTTAGGGGAGGAGGACCTGACCCTGCTGTAGAGTAACATGTAGAGGGTTAGGGGAGGAGGAGGACCTGACCCAGCTGTGACACTGCTGTAGAGTAACATGTAGAGGGTTAGGGGGAGGACCTGACCCTGTATTTCTGTCTTACCTTAGGGGAGGGTAGAGAGGAAAGTGAAGGAAGGAGGTGTGAGGGAGAGAAGGAATGGATACCTTGGCCAGGATCTGTTTGTCCTTAATTATGTACTCGTAGGTGGTGAGGAGGACATTGAACTTCCCGCTGCGGAGCTGAGCCCCAGGCCTCGTCTCATAGCAGGGGTCCCCTGTAACACAGGAGAGTCAGACATTTTAATATCATTTTAATTTAATAGACATTTTTTTTATATTTATTTAACTCGGCAAGTCAGTTTAGAACAAATTCTTATTTTCAATGACTGCCTGGGAAAAGTGTGTTAACTGCTATTGCCTCCACCAATCCAGTGCATTTATATTTCTGGGACTAATGAACAGTGCACACTTCAGGTGGAATATCCTTAGGATGCACCCAGAGAGACGCTACCCGTGGTGGGAAGAAGAAAGGACGGATGAAAAGGAACATTATGACTCTCACCTTGTAGGAAATCTTCACAACAGACGGAGACCATTTATCCAGCTCATAGACCCAGTTGGACAGAGTCCTGGAGGACAGAGAGATCAGAGACACTCTGAAATGTAGGAACAACTTAGCCTGGGATGTTATAAACTTAAAGATTGAAGAAACACATCACACTAATCTACATAATCAACATTCTCCTCACACAACACCACAGTGAACTGAAGAAACAGGACATTGCCTAAACAGAGGTGACAGAAAGCATAACATCCATAGACAGTACTGCAGTGTGTAATCCACTTTTAAATTGTTTACTGAAAGTTTGAAAATCCCCCCAGGGACACTGTTAAAGAAATGACAAACAGTGCTGCGGACTGACTCGTCTACTCTCTACTAGTTCTGTTGTTTTACATGAGGGGAATCAAACGGTGCTGCGGACTGACTCGTCTACTCTCTACTAGTTCTGTTGTTTTACATGAGGGGAATCAAACGGTGCTGCGGACTGACTCGTCTACTCTCTACTAGTTCTGTTGTTTTACATGAGGGGAATCAAACGGTGCTGCGGACTGACTCGTCTACTCTCTACTAGTTCTGTTGTTTTTCATGAGGGGAATCAAACGGTGCTGCGGACTGACTCGTCTACTCTCTACTAGTTCTGTTGTTTTACATGAGGGAATCAAACGGTGCTGCGGACTGACTCGTCTACTCTCTACTAGTTCTGTTGTTTTACATGAGGGGAATCAAACGGTGCTGCGGACTGACTCGTCTACTCTCTACTAGTTCTGTTGTTTTACATGAGGGAATCAAACGGTGCTGCGGACTGACTCGTCTACTCTCTACTAGTTCTGTTGTTTTACATGAAGGGAATCAAACGGTGCTGCGGACTGACTCGTCTACTCTCTACTAGTTCTGTTGTTTTACATGAGGGGAATCAAACGGTGCTGCGGACTGACTCGTCTACTCTCTACTAGTTCTGTTGTTTTACATGAGGGGGAATCAAACGGTGCTGCGGACTGACTCGTCTACTCTCTACTAGTTCTGTTGTTTTACATGAGGGAATCAAACGGTGCTGCGGACTGACTCGTCTACTCTCTACTAGTTCTGTTGTTTTACATGAGGGG
The DNA here is from genome assembly GCF_036934945.1 of Oncorhynchus masou masou. Classification (NCBI taxonomy): domain Eukaryota; kingdom Metazoa; phylum Chordata; class Actinopteri; order Salmoniformes; family Salmonidae; genus Oncorhynchus; species Oncorhynchus masou. The sequence goes on from NW_027012685.1 coordinate 1,875, forward strand.
AATCAAACGGTGCTGCGGACTGCCTCGTCTACTCTCTACTAGTTCTGTTGTTTTACATGAGGGGAATCAAACGGTGCTGCGGACTGCCTCGTCTACTCTCTACTAGTTCTGTTGTTTTACATGAGGGGAATCAAATGGTGCTGCGGAGTGCCTCGTCTACTCTCTACTAGTTCTGTTGTTTTACATGAAGGGAATCAAACGGTGCTGCGGACTGACTCGTCTACTCTCTACTAGTTCTGTTGTTTTACATGAGGGGAATCAAACGGCGCTGCGGACTGACTCGTCTACTCTCTACTAGTTCTGTTGTTTTACATGAGGGGAATCAAACGGTGCTGCGGACTGACTCGTCTACTCTCTACTAGTTCTGTTGTTTTACATGAGGGGAATCAAACGGAGCTGCGGACTGACTCGTCTACTCTCTACTAGTTCTGTTGTTTTACATGAGGGGAATCAAACGGTGCTGCGGACTGACTCGTCTACTCTCTACTAGTTCTGTTGTTTTACATGAGGGGAATCAAACGGAGCTGCGGACTGACTCGTCTACTCTCTACTAGTTCTGTTGTTTTACATGAGGGGAATCAAACAGTGCTGCGTTTGTGTCCTATAAGGAGCGTTGGTGGCAAATCTGATGGCCGATGGTAAAGAACAGCCAGCCGCTCGACACCACCCTTACCTGCAGATCTATAAATTACATCGCTGGGTAGGATTTTCATCTGAAACAGGGTTAGTTGGCAGCTGTGGTGAAAGAGGAGCAATTACGATGGAGGAAACCAAGTTAAGATTTAACCTTAGCCTGCAGCTTTGATATGTGCTGAGAGAAGGACAGATCCTCAAAAAGTTCTACAGCTGCACCATCGAGAGCATCCTGACCGGTGCATCACCGCCTGGTACGGCAACTATTCAGCATCTGACCGTAAGGCGCGACAGAGGGTAGTGCGTACAGCCCAGTACATCACTGGGGCCAAGCTTCCTGCCATCCAGCACCTATATAATTGTCGGTGTCAGAGGAAAGCCCATAACATTGTCAGAGACTCCAGCCACCCCAGTCATAGACTGTTTTATCTGCTACCGCATGGCATGCAGAACCAAAAGGCAGGTAGCGTCCCACCTGGCCAGCATCCGGTGAAATTGCAGAGTGCAAAATTCAAACTATAGAATTATAAATATTTAACTTTCATAAAATCACAAGTGTAATAGATCAAAATAAAGCTTAACTTCTTGTTAATCCAGCCGCTGTGTCAGATTTCAAAAAGGCTTTACGGCGAAAGCACCCCATGCGATTATCTGAGGACAGCTCCCCGCCTACAAAACCATGAAAAACATATTTCAACCAGGCAGGTGCGACACGAAAGTTAGAAATAGCAATAACAAAGGTCCCAGTTACCTCACAAATGGTCCTTTTGTTTGATAATGTCCTTCTTTATATCCATAAAAACTCAGTTTAGCTGGTGCCGCTTCAGTCAATAATCCACCCAGTTTTCCTCCATCAAAATGCATACAAAATGAATCTCAAACGTTACTAATAAACTTATCCAAACAAGTCAAACAACGTTTATAATCAAACCTTAGGTACCCTAGTACGTAAATAAACGATACAATTTAAGACGGAGAATCGTTATTGTCTTTACCGGAGAAAAATACCAAAGAACGCGCTCTCTTCCACGCGCTTGGAAACACTACAGTCAAAATGGGAGCCACCTAGAAAAACTACAAATTCTGGCTCATTTTTCCAACAACAAGCCTGAAACTCTTTCTTAAGACTGTTGACATCTAGTGGAAGCCCTAGGAACTGCAATCTGGGAGTGACAGCCATTGAAAATAATTGTAGGCTGAATTTTATTTTTGGGGGGATGGTTTGTCCTTGGGTTTCGCCTGCCATATTGGTTCTGTTATACTCACAGACATTATTTTAACAGTTTTGGAAACTTTAGAGTGTTCTCTATCCAAATCTACCAAATCTATTATATGCATATCCTAGCTTCTGGTCCTGAGTAACAGGCAGTTTACTTTGGGCCCGCTTTTCATACGGACGTGAAAATACTGCCCCCTACCCAAGGGAGGTTAACAGCTTCCACCCCCAAGTCATTAGACTGCTGGACAATTAATCAAATGGCCACCGGACTATTACATTGATCCCCCAATTAATTTATAAAGTATTTGCTTGTAAATTGGCTGAAAATTACATTGAAACAGTGTCGTTTCAGTGCAAAATATTTGGTTTAATTTGAAATTAGAGTTTACATTATATGTAATAGGCTGGCTTGACGGGTCCTTCATATTACGTCACACACCACAAATGTAGTGACGCCTAAACCCTGCAATGCAGTGCCTTAGACCCCTCCACTACTCAGGAGGCCATAAATCAGGTATTTTTGTTTTAATAGGCCTCTGTGTTTTCTTTCTATGTATTGAGTCAGTACAGAACCTTTTAGTTATATTCATATTGTTTTACAATTTAAGTAGTTCTTTCCTTGAGCTCTTCTTGTCTATTACTGTTCTGTATTATGTCATGCTTCATGCTTTGTGTGGACCCCAGGAAGAGTAGGTACTGCAACAGCTAATGGGGATCCTATTAAACAATAAGACGAAAGACACAGCTAACGTGGTCTACTCTGCTGGTGGGTTGAGGGATGGAGCCATCAAACACAAAAAATTACCTAACACTAAAACGGAACTTTTCACAATTTCACAGTATTATTCCAACTTCAGTGTGGAAATATATATAAAACACAGAAAAATCACATTTTTGAATGCACTGGGACTTTAAGAGCCATGACTAGTTTTAGTAAACAGACTGATGATAAAACTGTTTGTAATATAAAAGCAATGTTCTTCTTTAGCTGAGACCCATGAAACAAGCAGGGAGGTAACATATGATGGTGGAATGATGGTGAGGTAGGGTCAGGGGTTAGTGGGCAGGGTTATAATAAGGAGGAAACATATGATAGTGGAATGATGGTGAGGTAGGGTCAGGGGTTAGTGGGCAGGGTTATAATAAGGAGGAAACATACGATAGTGGAACGATGATGAGGTAGGGTCCGTTGAGTCTCTTGTGTTCCATGAGGTATGTAATGAGGGCGATGGTCTGGATGGTCTTGCCCAGCCCCATCTCATCAGCCAGGATACCATTCAGATTGTTGTTGTACAGAGACACCATCCACTCCAGACCCTGCACCTAAAACATAGAGAGAAGAAGAAGTTAACAGAGACACCCTCCACTCCAGACCCTGCACCTGTAACCCAGAGAGAAGAAGAGGCTAACAGAGACACCATCCACTCCAGACCCTGCACCTGTAACCCAGAGAGAAGAAGAGGCTAACAGAGACACCATCCACTCTAGACCCTGCACCTAAAACATAGAGAGAAGAAGAAGTTAACAGAGACACCCTCCACTCCAGACCCTGCACCTGTAACCCAGAGAGAAGAAGAGGCTAACAGAGACACCATCCACTCCAGACCCTGCACCTGTAACCCAGAGAGAAGAAGAGGTTAAGAGAGACACCATCCACTCCAGACCCTGTACCTGAAACATAGAGAGAAGAAGAGGTTAACAGAGACACCCTCCACTCCAGACCCTGCATCTGTAACCCAGAGAGAAGAAGAGGTTAATAAATAATAATAATAAATCCCATTTAGCAGACGCTTTTGTCCAAAGCGACTTACAAGTCGGCTGGGGCCACTACTTTTTACATATGGGTGGCCCCAGCGGGAATCGAACCCACGACGCTTGGCGTTGCAAGCGCCATGCTCTACCGACTGAGCCACACAAGACCCGTTAACAGAGACACCCTCCACTCCAGACCCTGCACCTGTAACCCAGAGAGAAGAAGAGGTTAACAGAGACACCATCCACTCCAGACCCTGTACCTGAAACGTAGAGAGAAGAAGAGGCTAACAGAGACACCATCCACTCCAGACCCTGCACCTGTAACCCAGAGAGAAGAAGAGGTTAACAGAGACACCCTCCACTCCAGACCCTGCACCTGAAACATAGAGAGAAGAAGAGGTTAACAGAGACACCCTCCACTCCAGACCCTGCACCTGAAACATAGAGAGAAGAAGAGGCTAACAGAGACACCCTCCACTCCAGACCCTGCACCTGAAACATAGAGAGAAGAAGAGGTTAAGAGAGACACCATCCACTCCAGACCCTGTACCTGAAACATAGAGAGAAGAAGAGGTTAACAGAGACACCCTCCACTCCAGACCCTGCACCTGAAACCCAGAGAGAAGAAGAGGTTAAGAGAGACACCATCCACTCCAGACCCTGTACCTGAAACATAGAGAGAAGAAGAGGTTAACAGAGACACCATCCACTCCAGACCCTGCACCTGAAACCCAGAGAGAAGAAGAGGTTAACAGAGACACCCTCCACTCCAGACCCTGCACCTGTAACCCAGAGAGAAGAAGAGGTTAACAGAGACACCCTCCACTCCAGACCCTGCACCTGTAACCCAGAGAGAAGAAGAGGTTAACAGAGACACCATCCACTCCAGACCCTGTACCTGAAACCCAGAGAGAAGAAGAGGCTAACAGAGACACCATCCACTCCAGACCCTGCACCTGTAACCCAGAGAGAAGAAGAGGTTAACAGAGACACCCTCCACTCCAGACCCTGCACCTGTAACCCAGAGAGAAGAAGAGGTTAACAGAGACACCCTCCACTCCAGACCCTGCACCTGTAACCCAGAGAGAAGAAGAGGTTAACAGAGACACCATCCACTCCAGACCCTGTACCTGAAACCCAGAGAGAAGAAGAGGCTAACAGAGACACCCTCCACTCCAGACCCTGCACCTGTAACCCAGAGAGAAGAAGAGGTTAACAGAGACACCATCCACTCCAGACCCTGTACCTGAAACCCAGAGAGAAGAAGAGGTTAACAGAGACACCATCCACTCCAGACCCTGCACCTGAAACCCAGAGAGAAGAAGAGGTTAACAGAGACACCCTCCACTCCAGACCCTGCACCTGTAACCCAGAGAGAAGAAGAGGTTAACAAAGACACCCTCCACTCCAGACCCTGCACCTGTAACCCAGAGAGAAGAGGTTAACAGAGACACCCTCCACTCCAGACCCTGCCTGAAACCCAGAGAGAAGAAGAGGTTAACAGAGACACCCTCCACTCCAGACCCTGCACCTGTAACCCAGAGAGAAGAAAGGGTTAACAGAGACACCCTCCACTCCAGACCCTGCACCTGTAACCCAGAGAGAAGAAGAGGTTAACAGAGACACCCTCCACTCAGACCCTGCACCTGTAACCCAGAGAGAAGAAGAGGCTAACAGAGACACCCTCCACTCCAGACCCTGCACCTGAAACCCAGAGAGAAGAAGAGGCTAACAGAGACACCCTCCACTCCAGACCCTGTACCTGAAACCCAGAGAAAGAAGAGGTTAACAGAGACACCCTCCACTCCAGACCCTGCACCTGTAACCCAGAGAGAAGAAGAGGCTAACAGAGACACCCTCCACTCCAGACCCTGTACCTGAAACCCAGAGAGAAGAAGAGGTTAACAGAGACACCCTCCACTCCAGACCCTGCACCTGAAACCCAGAGAGAAGAAGAGGTTAACAGAGACACCCTCCACTCCAGACCCTGCACCTGAAACCCAGAGAGGAAAGTCATTTGAGACACACACAAACTAAATTCCACTGCAGTCCATTGACCTCAGGAGGAACAGAGAAATATATGTGTTGTTTGCTGTGGGTCAGGTTCCCTGTCTTGCTCAGTACTATACAGGACGGATCAGGGTGCTGCTACTCTGGCAGTAGTAAGCAGAGACACAGACACAGTCAGGTTCCCTGTCTTGCTCAGTACTATACAGGACGGATCAGGGTGCTGCTACTCTGGCAGTAGTAAGCAGAGACACAGACACAGTCAGGTTCCTGTCTTGCTCAGTACTATACAGGACGGATCAGGGTGCTGCTACTCTGGCAGTAGTAAGCAGAGACACAGACACAGTCAGGTTCCCTGTCTTGCTCAGTACTATACAGGACGGATCAGGGTGCTGCTACTCTGGCAGTAGTAAGCAGAGACACAGACACAGTCAGGTTCCCTGTCTTGCTCAGTACTATACAGGACGGATCAGGGTGCTGCTACTCTGGCAGTAGTAAGCAGAGACACAGACACAGTCAGGTTCCCTGTCTTGCTCAGTACTATACAGGACGGATCAGGGTGCTGCTACTCTGGCAGTAGTAAGCAGAGACACAGACACAGTCAGGTTCCCTGTCTTGCTCAGTACTATACAGGACGGATCAGGGTGCTGCTACTCTGGCAGTAGTAAGCAGAGACACAGACACAGTCAGGTTCCTGTCTTGCTCAGTACTATACAGGACGGATCAGGGTGCTGCTACTCTGGCAGTAGTAAGCAGAGACACAGACACAGTCAGGTTCCCTGTCTTGCTCAGTACTATACAGGACGGATCAGGGTGCTGCTACTCTGGCAGTAGTAAGCAGAGACACAGACACAGTCAGGTTCCCTGTCTTGCTCAGTACTATACAGGACGGATCAGGGTGCTGCTACTCTGGCAGTAGTAAGCAGAGACACAGACACAGTCAGGTTCTCCGTCTTGCTCAGTACTATACAGGACGGATCAGGGTGCTGCTACTCTGGCAGTAGTAAGCAGAGACACAGACACAGTCAGGTTCCCTGTCTTGCTCAGTACTATACAGGACGGATCAGGGTGCTGCTACTCTGGCAGTAGTAAGCAGAGACACAGACACAGTCAGGTTCCTGTCTTGCTCAGTACTATACAGGACGGATCAGGGTGCTGCTACTCTGGCAGTAGTAAGCAGAGACACAGACACAGTCAGGTTCCCTGTCTTGCTCAGTACTATACAGGACGGATCAGGGTGCTGCTACTCTGGCAGTAGTAAGCAGAGACACAGACACAGTCAGGTTCCCTGTCTTGCTCAGTACTATACAGGACGGATCAGGGTGCTGCTACTCTGGCAGTAGTAAGCAGAGACACAGACACAGTCAGGTTCTCCGTCTTGCTCAGTACTATACAGGACGGATCAGGGTGCTGCTGATTTGGCATGGGTACTCAGATCCTCAAAAGGTTCTACAGTTGCACCATCGAGAGCATCCTGATTGGTTGCATAACAGTCTGGTATGGCAACTGCCCGGCCTCCAATCGTAAGGCACTACAGAGGGTAGTGCGCACGGCCAAGCTTCCTGCCATCCAGGACCTCTATACCAGGCGGTGTCAGAGGAAGGCCCTAAAAATTGTCAACGATTGTCTTTTTTTCTTTGTCAATTGCCACCCTAGTCATAGACTCCATCTGCAACCGCACAGCAAGCGGTACCGGAGCGCCAACTCTAGGACCAAAAGGCTTTTAAACAGCTTCTACCCCCAAGCTATAAGACTCCTGAAGATCTAATCAAACGGCTACCCGGACTATTTGCATTACCCCCCTCTCTTTTACAATACTGCTACTCTCTGTTATCATCTATGCATAGTCACTTTAACAACTCTACCTATATGTACAATACCGTTCAAAAGTTTGGGGTCACTTAGAGATGTCCTTGTTTTTGAAAGAAAAGCACTAAATGGCTACCCGGACTATTTGCATTGTGTGCCACCCCAACCCCTCTTTCTACGCTGCTGCGACTCTCTGTTTATCATATATGCATAGTCACTTTAACTGTACATTCATGTACATACTACCTCTATTGAGCCGACCAACCAGTGCTCCCGCACATATCTCTACCTGTACATGATCATTTATCAATCCAGTGTTAATCTGCAATATTGTAATTATTCGCCTACCTCCTCATGCCTTTTGCACACATTGTATATAGACTCCCCTTTTTTCTTCTACTGTGTTATTGACTTGTTAATTGTTTACTCCATGTGTAACTCTGTGTTGTCTGTTCACACTGCTATGCTTTATCTTGGCCAGGTCGCAGTTGTAAATGAGAACTTGTTCTCAACTAGCCTACCTGGTTAAATAAAGGTGTTCTCAACTAGCCTACCTGGTTAAATAAAGGTGAAATAAAAAATAAAAAATTAAAAATTGGCTAACCGGGCCATCTTTGATTTGATTTGATCTGCATTGCATTGTGTCCCGCCCACCACCCACCTACCCCTCTTTTACGCTACTGCTACTCTCTATTCATCATATATGTGTAGTCACATTAACCATATCAACATGTACATACTACCTCAATTTATTTTATTTTTATTTCACCTTTATTTAACCAGGTAGGCTAGTTGAGAACAAGTTCTCATTTACAACTGCGACCTGGCCAAGATAAAGCATAGCAGTGTGAACAGACAACACAGAGTTACACATGGAGTAAACAATTAACAAGTCAATAACACAGTAGAAGAAAAAAGGGGTCTATATACAATGTGTGCAAAAGGCATGAGGAAGTAGGCGAATAATTACAATATTGCAGATTAACACTGGATTGATAAATGATCATGTACAGGTAGAGATATTGGTGTGCAAAAGCAGAAAAGTAAATAAATAAAAACTGTGGGGATGAGGTAGGTGAAATGGGTGGGCTATTTACCAATAGATTATGTACAGCTGCAGCGATCGGTTAGCTGCTCAGATAGCTGATGTTTGAAGTTGGTGAGGGAGATAAAGGTCTCCAACTTCAGCGATTTTTGCAATTCGTTCCAGTCACAGGCAGCAGAGTACTGGAACGAAAGGCGGCCGAATGAGGTGTTGGCTTTAGGGATGATCGTTGAGATACACCTGCTGGAGCGCGTGCTGGGATGGGTGTTGCCATCGTGACCAGTGAACTGAGATAAGGCGGAGCTTTACCTAGCATGGCGTTGTAGACGACCTGGAGCCAGTGGGTCTTGCGACGAATATGTAGCGAGGGCCAGCCGACTAGAGCATACAAGTCGCAGTGGTGGGTAGTACAAGGTGCTTTAGTGACAAAACGGATGGCACTGTGATAAACTGCATCCAGTTTGCTGAGAAGAGTGTTGGAAGCAATTTTGTAGATGACATCGCCGAAGTCGAGGATCGGTAGGATAGTCAGTTTTACTAGGGTAAGCTTGGCAGCGTGAGTGAAGGAGGCTTTGTTACGGAATAGAAAGCCGACTCTTGATTTGATTTTCGATTGGAGATGTTTGATATGGGTCTGGAAGGAGAGTTTGCAGTCTAGCCAGACACCTAGGTACTTATAGGTGTCCACATATTCAAGGTCGGAAATCAGCCTGACCAACCAGTGTCTGTATATAGCCTCGCTACTTTTATAGCCTCTCTACTGTATATAGCCTCTCTACTGTATATAGCCTCTCTACTGTATATAGCCCCTCTACTGTATATAGCCTCTCTACTGTATATAGCCTCTCTACTGTATATAGCCTCTCTACTGTATATAGCCCCTCTACTGTATATAGCCCCTCTACTGTATATAGCCTCGCTACTTTTATAGCCTCTCTACCCTATATAGCCTCTACTGTATATAGCTCCTCTACTGTATATAGCCTCGCTACTTTTATAGCCTCTCTACCCTATATAGCCTCTACTGTATATAGCCTCGCTACTTTTATAGCCCCTCTACTGTACATAGCCCCTCTACTGTACATAGCCCCTCTACTGTACATAGCCCCTCTACTGTACATAGCCCCTCTACTTTTATAGCCCCTCTACTGTATATAGCCTCTCTACTGTATATAGCTGCCACAACGCCTAGAGTGGTGGGTGCGGAGTCAAACACAGAGAGCAGAGGATACTGGGAAAACCGGACTTTATTTCGGCTTCCAAATGCTAACGCCCAAAACAACAGGCGAAAATGATCAAAATGTCTTACCCAACACAGGGCACAAACGGACAGGAACACTACACGCACAACATGACTAACAGAAAACAAGCCCGCAAAAAAACAGGCTTAAATAGACTAAATCAAAAAACAAAATAAGAGACAGGTGCAACCAATAAGACCAAACAAACAGAAAAGGGGATCGGTGGCGGCGAGTAGACCGACGACCGCCGCCTGAACAGGCAGGGGAGCCACCTTCGGTGGGAGTCATGACAATAGCCTGTCTTTTTACTGTTGTTTTATTTCTTTACTTACCTATTGTTCACCTAACACATTTTTTTTGCACTTTTGGTTCGAGCCTGTAAATAAGCATTTCACTGTATTCGGCGCACGTGACGAATAAACTTTGATTTGAAAAGCACATGTTTGCCATTAAAATAACATCAAATTGATCAGAAATACAGTGTAGACATTGTTAATGTTGTAAATGACTATTATAGCTGGAAACACGTGCTGATTTTTTATGGAATATCTCGTAGGCCCATTATCAACATAGTGTCGTGTTTGAGCTAGGTTTACCTGGTAGTGTTTGAGCCTGGTAGTATTTCAGCTAGGTTTACCTGGTAGTGTTTGAGCTAGGTTTACCTGGTAGTGTTTGAGCTAGGTTTACCTGGTAGTGATTGAGCCTGGTAGTATTTCAGCTAGGTTTACCTGGTAGTGATTGAGCCTGGTAGTATTTCAGCTAGGTTTACTTGGTAGTGATTGAGCCTGGTAGTATTTCAGCTAGGTTTACCTGGTAGTGATTGAGCCTGGTAGTATTTCAGCTAGGTTTACCTGGTAGTGTTTGAGCTAGGTTTACCTGGTAGTGTTTGAGCTAGGTTTACCTGGTAGTGATTGAGCCTGGTAGTATTTCAGCTAGGTTTACCTGGTAGTGATTGAGCCTGGTAGTATTTCAGCTAGGTTTACCTGGTAGTGATTGAGCCTGGTAGTATTTCAGCTAGGTTTACCTGGTAGTGTTTGAGCTAGGTTTACCTGGTAGTGTTTGAGCTTGGTTTACCTGGTAGTGTTTGAGCTAGGTTTACCTGGTAGTGTTTGAGCTAGGTTTACCTGGTAGTGATTGAGCTAGGTTTACCTGGTAGTGTTTGAGCCTGGTAGTATTTCAGCTAGGTTTACCTGGTAGTGTTTGAGCTTGGTTTACCTGGTAGTGATTGAGCTAGGTTTACCTGGTAGTGATTGAGCCTGGTAGTATTTCAGCTAGGTTTACCTGGTAGTGTTTGAGCCTGGTAGTATTTCAGCTAGGTTTACCTGGTAGTGTTTGAGCTAGGTTTACCTGGTAGTGTTTGAGCTAGGTTAACCTGGTAGTGTTTGAGGCTGGTAGTATTTCAGCTAGGTTTACCTGGTAGTGTTTGAGCTAGGTTTACCTGGTAGTGTTTGAGCTAGGTTTACCTGGTAGTGTTTGAGCCTGGTAGTGTTTGAGCTAGATTTACCTGGTAGTGTTTGAGCTAGGTTTACCTGGTAGTGTTTGAGCCTGGTAGTATTTCAGCTAGGTTTACCTGGTAGTGTTTGAGCTAGGTTTACCTGGTAGTGTTTGAGCTAGGTTTACCTGGTAGTGTTTGAGCTAGGTTTACCTGGTAGTGTTTGAGCTGTTCCACTGTTTGGCTGTTCCACTGGATGTCAGAAGGTGAATTCACCAATTTGTAAGTCGCTCTGGATAAGAGCGTCTGCTAAATGACTTAAATGTAAATGTTTACCTGGTAGTGTTTGAGCTAAATTTACCTGGTAGTGTTTGAGCTAAGTTTACCTGGTAGTGTTTGAGCTAAATTTACCTGGTAGTGTTTGAGCTAAGTTTACCTGGTAGTGTTTGAGCTAAATTTACCTGGTAGTGTTTGAGCTAAATTTACCTGGGAGTGTTTGAGCTAGGTTTACCTGGTAGTGTTTGAACGAAATTTACCTGGTAGTGTTTGAGCTAAGTTTACCTGGTAGTGTTTGAGCTAGGTTTACCTGGTAGTGTTTGAGCTAGGTTTACCTGGTAGTGTTTGAGCTTGGTTTACCTGGTAGTGTTTGAGCTTGGTTTACCTGGTAGTGTTTGAGCTACATTTACCTGGTAGTGTTTGAGCTAAGTTTACCTGGTAGTGTTTGAGCTAGGTTTACCTGGTAGTGTTTGAGCTAGGTTTACCTGGTAGTGTTTGAGCTAAGTTTACCTGGTAGTGTTTGAGCTTGGTTTACCTGGTAGTGTTTGAGCTAAATTTACCTGGTAGTGTTTGAGCTAAGTTTACCTGGTAGTGTTTGAGCTTGGTTTACCTGGTAGTGTTTGAGCTAAATTTACCTGGTAGTGTTTGAGCTAAGTTTACCTGGTAGTGTTTGAGCTAGGTTTACCTGGTAGTGTTTGAGCTAAGTTTACCTGGTAGTGTTTGAGCTAGGTTTACCTGGTAGTGTTTGAGCTAGGTTTACCTGGTAGTGTTTGAGCTAGGTTTACCTGGTAGTGTTTGAGCTAGGTTTACCTGGTAGTGTTTGAGCTAGGTTTACCTGGTAGTGTTTGAGCTAAGTTTACCTGGTAGTGTTTGAGCTAGGTTTACCTGGTAGTGTTTGAGCATGCCGTTGATGAGCAGCGAAGACTGTTTGTCGACCCTCTCAATGATGGCGTGAGCCACACCGTAGTAGGACTGCTGGAAGATGGTCAGTTCAGTCTCTGGCACCGTGTACTCATCATCAACATCCTGCTTTGCAGACCTAAGATGTATAAAACATATGTTAATGACCTAATTTTAATGCCCAAAAGAGAGGAAATTCACTTTCTTTCAGCTGAAAGACAATGGCTATAGCTTACCCATGAGGTTGCGCAATGCTTTAAGTCTAAGTCAAAGTATGTACACTACCATGTTTGGGGTCACTTAGAAATGTCCTTGTTTTTGAAAGAAAATCATCTTTTTTGTCCATTAAAATAACATCAAAGTGATCAGAAATACAGTGTAGACATTGTTAATGTTGTAAATGACTATTGTAGCAGCAAACTGCTGATTTTCATGGAATATCAACATAGGCATACAGAGGCCCATTATCTGCAACCATCACTCCTGTGTTCTACTGGCATATTGTGTTAGCTAATCCAAGTTGATCATTTTAAAAGGCTAATTGATCATTAGAAAACACTTTTGCAATTATGTTAGCACAGCTGAAAACGGTTGTTCTGACTAAAGAAGCAATAAAACTGGCCTTCTTTAGACTAGTTGAGTATCTGGAGCATCAGCATTTGTGGGTTCGATTTCAGGCTCAACATGGGCAGAAACAAAGAACTTTCTTCTGAAATTCGTCAGTCTATTCTTGTTCTGAGAAATGAAGGCTATTACATCTTGCACAACGCTGTGTACTACTCCCTTCACAGAACAGTGCAAACTGGCCCTAACCAGAATAGAAAGAGTGGGAGGCCCCGGTGCACAACTGAGAACAAGTCGTGTCTAGTTTGAGAAACAGCCGCTTCACAAGTCCTCAACTGGCAGCTTCATTAAATAGTACCCACAAAACACCCGTCTCAACGTCAACAGAAGAGGCAACTCAGGGATGCTGGCCTTATTACATATGGGATCAGGGAGAGGTTGAAAATATCAGTGAAGACAGCACTTTCTTGCGTTTGCCAGCAGCTCTTCGCTGTGCTTCAAGCATTGCGCTGTTTATGACTTCAAGCCTATCAACTCCCGAGATTAGGCTGGTGTAACCGAAGTGAAATGGCTAGCTAGTTAGCGCGGGTCAACAAGGAACCACCAGCTTTCATATGTTCTCATGTTCTGAACAAGGAACTTAAACGTTAGCTTTTTTTACATGGAACATATTGCACTTTTACGTTCTTCTCCAACACTTTGTTTTTGCATAATTTAAACCAAATTGAGCATGTTTCAATATTTTTTTGAGACTAAATTGATTTTATTTACGTATTACATTAAATTAAAATAAAAGTTCATTCAGTATGGTAGTAATTGTCATTATTACAAATATATATAGAAGATCGTCCGATTAATCGCTATCGGCTTTTTTTGGACTTCGGAAACCCTGGTGTGAAGGAAGACCTACTTGATGATATGTATGGGTTAGGGGTTAGGGTTCAAAAGTTAGAGTTGAAGGAGAGATCTACTCGATAATGTGCTTAGGTTAGGGGTCAGAGGTTAGGGTTTGAAAGGGAGGCCTACTCGATAATGTGCTTAGGTTAGGGGTTCAGATGTTAGGGTGTGAAAGGGAGACCTACTCGATGATGTGCTTGGGTTACGGGTTAGGGTTCAGAGGTTAGGGTGTGAAAAGGAGACCTACTCGATGATGTGTTTGGGTTACGGGTTAGGGTTCAGAGGTTAGGGTGTGAAAAGGAGACCTAATTGGTGATGTGTTTGGGTTAGGGGTTAACGTGTGAATGACCTACTCGATCATGTGCTTGGGTTAGGGATTAAAGTTCAGACGTTAGGGATGGAAAAGGAGACCTACTCAATTATGTGTTTGGGTTAGGGGTTAAAGCTCAGAGGTTAGGGATGGAAAAGGAGACCTACTCGATGTGTTTGGGTAAGGAGTTAGGGTGTGAAAGGGAGACCTACTCGATGATGTGCTTGGTTTAGGGTTTAGAGTTCAGAGGGTAGGGTGTAAAAAGGAGACTTACTCGATGATGTGCATGGGTTAGAGGTTAGAAATTAGGGTGTGAAAAGGAGACCTACTCAATGATGTGTTTGGGTTAGGGGTCAGAGGTTAGGGCGTGAAAGAGAGACCTACTCAATGATGTGCATGGGTTAGGGGTCAGAGGTTAGGGTGTGAAAGGGAGACCTACTCGATGATGTGCTTGGGTTAAGGGTCAGAGGTTATGGTGTGAAAGGGAGACCTACACGATGATGTGCATGGTTTAGGGGCTAGAGGTCAGAGGTTAGGGTGTAAAAAGGAGACCTACTCGATGATGTGCATGGGTTAGGGGTCAGAGGTTAGGGTATGAAAGAGAGACCTATTTGATGATGTGCTTGGGTTAAGGGTCAGAGGTTAGGGTGTGAAAGGGAGACCTACTCGATGATGTGCTTGGGTTAAGGGTCAGAGGTTATGGTGTGAAAGGGAGACCTACTCAATGATGTGCATGGGTTAGGGATTAGAGGTCAGAGGTTAGGGTGTGAAAGGGAGACCTACACGATGATGTGCATGGTTTAGGGGCTAGAGGTCAGAGGTTAGGGTATGAAAGGGAGACCTACTCGATGATGTGCTTGGGTTAAGGCTCAGAGATTAGGGTTAGGGCATGAAAGGGAGACCTACTCGATGATGTACATGGTTTAGGGGTTAGGGGTCAGAGGTTAGGGTGTGAAAGGGAGACCTACTTGATGATGTGCTTGGGTTAAGTGTTAGGGTTCAGAGGGTAGGGTGTAAAAAGGAGACCTACTCAAGGATGTGTTTGGGTAAGGGGTTAGCATGTGAATGGGAGCCTTACTTAATGATGTACTTGGTTCAGGGGTTAGAGTTCAGAGGTTAGGGTGTAAAAAGGAGACTTACTCGATGATGTGCATGGGTTAGAGGTTAGAAATTAGGGTGTGAAAAGGAGACCTACTCAATGATGTGTTTGGGTTAGGGGTCAGAGGTTAGGGTGTGAAAGAGAGACCTACTCAATGATGTGCATGGGTTAGGGATTAGAGGTCAGAGGTTAGGGTATGAAAGGGAGACCTACTCGATGATGTGCTTGGTTTAGGGGTTAGAGTTCAGAGGTTAGGGTGGAAAAAGGAGACCTACTCAATGATGCGCATGGGTTAGGGGTCAGAGGTTAGGGTGTGAAAGGGAGACCTACTCAATGATGTGTATGGGTTAGGGATTAGGGGTCAGAGGTTAGGGTATGAAAGGGAGACCTACTCAAAGATGTGCTTGGTTTAGGGGTTAGAGTTCAGAGGTTAGGGTGGAAAAAGGAGACCTACTCGATGATGTGAATGGGTTAGGGGTCAGAGGTTAGGGTATGAAAGAGAGACCTATTTGATGATGTGCTTGGGTTAAGGGTCAGAGGGTAGGGTATGAAAGGGAGACCTACTCGATGATGTACATGGGCTAGGGATTAGGGGTCAGAGGTTAGAAATTAGGGTGTGAAAAGGAGACCTACTCAATGATGTGTTTGGGTTAGGGGTCAGAGGTTAGGGTGTGAAAGAGAGACCTACTCAATGATGTGCATGGGCTAGGGATTAGGGGTCAGAGGTTAGGGTTAGGGTATGAAAGGGAGACCTACTCGATGATGTGCTTGGTTACTTTCTCTGGGAACTCGCCACTGTTGGGATCGATGATCTTCTTCTCCTCAGACTGAGAGTCTGGCCGGCTGGACACTCCTGGGACATCCTCTTCATCCTGAATCACACACAAAGGGTTTTACAGTGCAGTGAAAAAGTATTTGACCCTTTCAAATTTTCACTACTTTTGCATATTTTTGATACTGAATGTTATCAGCTCTTCAACCAAAACCTAATATTAGATAAAGGGAACCTGAGTGAACAAATTAACACAACAATTACATACTTATTTAATTTATTTCATAAACACAGTTACTGTGGAATGCTGTGTTTAGTTTTTACCAGGCATAATGGGACCCATCTCATCCAAAACGTTGACTCAAATTTGCTCTTGGTA
This sequence comes from Oncorhynchus masou masou, assembly GCF_036934945.1. NCBI lineage: Eukaryota > Metazoa > Chordata > Actinopteri > Salmoniformes > Salmonidae > Oncorhynchus > Oncorhynchus masou. The sequence goes on from NW_027012685.1 coordinate 18,213, forward strand.
GAATGTTCTATGGACAGATGAGTCAAAAGTATTACTTTTTGGACGAGATGAGTCCCATTATGCCTGGCCTAAAACCACGAGATGGGTCCCATTATGCCTGGCCTAAAACCACGAGATGGGTCCCATTATGCCTGGCCTAAAACCACGAGATGGGTCCCATTATGCCTGGCCTAAAACCACGAGATGGGTCCCATTATGCCTGGCCTAAAACCACGAGATGGGTCCCATTATGCCTGGCCTAAAATCACGAGATGGGTCCCATTATGCCTGGCCTAAAACCACGAGATGGGTCCCATTATGCCTGGCCTAAAACCACGAGATGGGTCCCATTATGCCTGGCCTAAAACCACGAGATGGGTCCCATTATGCCTGGCCTAAAA
>NW_027012686.1:0-18590 GCF_036934945.1 Oncorhynchus masou masou
CGTAGAAGTCCGTCACTGGCCGCGGGCAGCATTTGGTTCTTTAACGCACACACATATTCATCACTCTTCCCTGCGCCATTATAAGATAAGTTAACAATGTGGGTCGACACACAAATTAACTTCTGTCTTGGTGCATGCATTTCACAATTGTCAATGTTCATATTTGAGAGATACAATAATTATTATACTTATCAATGTTGTGGATGAGCGCATTGTTTGTTTGTTCTGTTCCTCTCTCTCCATCTCTGTAGCTTCCGGGTATGCTGGAAAAGGACCCGAGCTAAGGGAATTGGGGTGGCTTTATAGTGCCTGTCCCAAATGGCTCATAAATGCATATGGGCATATTGAAAGATATTGTCAGTAGTGATGTAATGTTGTAAATGTTATGTTGTGATATTGTTTAAAACCGTATTGCAATGTATATCCTTTAGTATTTTTAGTTCATGGAAAATGTAGGTTTCTATTGTTAATTGATTAATTAATTAGGGTTAATTGTTCTGAGGGGAGGGGCTAGCCCTACAAAAGGAGCCTCTCCTCCAGTCTCTAAAGAGGCAGTTTGGATTGAGCTGTGGATGGGGCAGCATTGTTTTTAAGCTGTTTCATAAGGTAGACGTTGATGGCAGTACTGTTGTTTTTTGTTCCGGAATCACTTGTAAATAAACACCTTTGCACAGAAGAACTTTTGCGGTTCCGCCATCTTTTTATTTTGATAGAGGTTAGGTTATCCAGTTTAGCCTTCTGGCCTACTCTACGTGACATATGGTGGCAGTGGTGGGATGGCGTACCGCAAATCAGTGAATTCCAACCAGAGAGGTAAAGGAATGCGTACAGGATTGCGTTCTCAGCAACAGCATCAACTGTCAGAAAAGGTACCTGAAGTTGAACCGGGGTGGAATGCCATGGAATTGTCTGGTGAAGAAGAGGTCAAGTATGAGAAACTAGGAGCCCGACCGCGGGGCCAAAGACAACCAGAACTGGGTGAGCTGCTGACTGAAGGAGCAGTTGGGGGACCAGAACCACACCCAACCATGGTAACCCTTTTTCAGCAACATTTCACCTGCCTTGAGAGGAGGGACGAAGACCTCAAGCAGGAGTTACGTGGCCTACGCCAATCTATCCTCACAGCTCCCCACCAGGCGGAACTCGTCAGTGAGAGCCCAAGATTGGGTCTTCCAACACCAGGACGACAAAGGCTCGATGCAGCAGGGACTTCAACTCCACAGCAGGCACCCCAAGCAGTAATGAGGCCACCACCAGGAGACCAGTCCAGCAGTGTTAACGTCCATCTTCCAGCATTCCTGAGGAAGGAGCCAAAGATGCCCTCATACCAGCAGGGGGAGGACATTGAAAACTACCTGCTGAGGTTTGAGCGCATGGCTAAAACGTGGCAGTGGCCTGAGGTAGAGTGGGCCTGCAGGCTTGTCCCATTGCTCACGGGCAAGGCCTTAGAGGCTTACACAGCAATGGATGAGGGACTGTCCAATGTCTACAAGGGCTTGAAGGAAGCGCTGCTGGTGAAGTTTGACATCTCACCGGAAACCTACCGTCAACGCTTCAGAGCTGCATCAACGCCATCGGGTGAGTCGCCGACAGAGACGTACCACCGCCTCAAGGGTCTCTACCGACGATGGGTTCGACCGGGGGAGAAGACACAGGACGAAATCGGGGAGGTCATCATCCTCGAGCAACTTCTACAGGTTCTACCACGCGACATTCGAACCTGGGTCCGAGAGCACGAGCCCAAGGACGGGCTTATGGCGGCCAAGCTTGCACTGCAGTATCTTAATGCACGTAAAGGGGGACCACCACAACCTGCAGCACCCGCTCCAAGGAGTCTCAGAGACACAAGGGACATCAGAAACGCCAGAGATGGTGGAGGTAACTCTGGGGGTTATGTGTCTGGGAGGAGGTAAGGGATCATGCAGTTTGCTCTGATGGGAGGGGTCTGACCTGTTTTTACTGCCGGCAGCAGGGGCACAAAGCTTCAATGTGTCCGCTACGTAAATCCAAGCTCTCAGGTTACTGTTATGTACCCAGAGAGGGGGATGGTGTTCAGAATAGACAGACTCGGGAAGGGTCATGCTTGGTACCTGTAAAAGTGCATGGTAAAAGTCTTACTGCAATGATTGACACCGGCAGTTCCCTGTCATTGATCAGAAAAGGTAATGTACCTGTTAATGACATTGATTATGGTCATCAGACACTGATCCAATGTGTCCATGGTGACCAGTCACAACAGCCCACAGCTGAACTCACAGTTGAGATTCAGGGTCAGAAATACCTCCTCAAAGTTGGGGTAATGGAGAAGCTACCTTTTGAGATGATTTTGGGGAGGGATGTGCCTGTACTCTCTGATCTGTTGGGAAGTGTGGGGGTCAGCTATATGGGCAGTCAGTTTGCCAGTCTGATGTTCAGATGGCATGTTCAGTTGTCACTCGTGCCCAGGCCAAAGCTGGTTTACAACCTCTGCCTGACTTGTGTGATAGTCTGTGCGAGGGGGGAACCAAAGGGCCCAGAAAGTCACGCCACCAGCGGCGTCTTGAGAAGTATGTGGGAACCCCTGTACCTGTTGCTGATGTGTCTGGGTTAGAGGTGCAATGGGATGTTCCACAAAATTTTGCTACACTGCAGAAGTCTGACGCAACCTTGAAATGTTTGTTTGACAAGGCCTTAGCTGGGGACAGTCAATCTTCATGTGGGGGGATTTACACAGTAGACAACCACATACTCTACCTTGGGTCAGAGGCAGATAGCAGGAAGTTGGTGGTGCCATCTACCTGTAGACCACTTGTTCTCAACCTTGCACATACAGTTCCATGGGCAGGTCACCTAGGGCAACATAAGACATATCTCAGGCTAGGCTCCCGTTTCTTTTGGCCCTCCATGTATACTGATGTACAAAAATACTGCAAATCATGCCCCACGTGCCAGAAAACCAGTGCTGTCCGTAGGTCTGAACGGGCTCCTCTATGTTCACTGCCAGTTATCTCTACCCCATTCAAGAGAATTGCAATGGATATTGTTGGACCCTTGGAGAAGAGTAGTGCAGGTTACAAGTATATATTGGTGATCTGTGACTATGCCACCCGGTTCCCAGAAGCCTTCCCACTCCGTTCCATAACCACTCCAAAAATAATCAGTGCTCTTGTTCAGCTCTTCTCTCGTGTAGGAATCCCAGATGAAATCCTGACAGACCAAGGGACAAACTTCACCTCGCGACTGATGGTTCAACTCCACCGACAGCTAGGCATTAAAGGCTTGAGGACTACTCCCTACCATCCCCAAACGGATGGGCTCGTAGAGAGATTCAATCAAACGCTCAATAACATGCTGAGGAAGTTTGTGGCTGACACTGGTAAAGACTGGGATAAGTGGTTACCCTTTCTGCTTTTTGCTTACAGGGAGGTGCCTCAGGCATCGACAGGTTAATCGCCATTCGAACTCCTCTATGGATGGCCAGTGCAAGGACCACTGGACCTGCTGAAGAAGTGCTGGGAAGGTTCCCCAGTAGCTACCTCAGGACAGGGGATTGTCCAGTATGTCCTCCAGATGCGAGACAGGTTGGAACGGTACCGAGAGGAAGCTAGAGCAAACCTTCAGCAAGCCCAGAAGGCCCAGAAGAGAGGCTATGACCAGCACGCTCGCCACAGAGAGTTTGAGCCAGGACAGAAAGTCCTGCTCCTCCTTCCTCGTCTACCAGCAAGCTCCTTGCGCAATGGCAAGGACCGTACCTAATCGGGAGGAAGATGGGCCCAGTGACCTACGAGGTGCTGCACCCGGACAAGGGTAAGAAGAAGCAAACCTACCATGTGAACCTTCTCAAGGCCTGGGAGGAGAAGGAGGAACTCTACAAAGGAAAGTCCTTTCTGGTCCGCAGAGTAGAAGAGGATGAGTCGGATGGTGTCACAGAGGCATGGAAAGAACGAGCAGAAGTCATACTGGCTCACCTGGAAGAAGACAAGCAAGATGAGCTGAAGCAGCTGTTTGGCAAGTATCCGGCCCTCTTCAGTCAGAGACCAGGAAGAACCAAAGTCCTAGAACACGTCATTCGTTTGAAACCTGGCCAGAACCCTGTCCGCCAGCATCCTTACCGTGTGCCTGAGAGGCTGGTGGTAGCCCTCAAGGAAGAGGTCCACACCATGATGGAGATGGATGTTGTTGAGCCATCTTCAAGTGAATGGAGCAGCCATATTGTCATTGTCCCAAAGAAGGATGGCTCTTTGCGCGTCTGCATGGACTTCCGTAAGGTGAATGCCATCTCCCAGTTTGATGCCTATCCCATGCCCCGCATTGACGACTTACTGGAGAGAATAGGTAGAGCTCATTACATCACAACATTGGATCTCTGCAAGGGTACTGGCAGGTGCCCCTGGATGAACAATCCAAGGCCTACACTGCATTCCGGACGCCAATGGGCCTGTTCCAGTTCAAGGTCATGCCGTTTGGCCTTCATGGGGCCCCTGCGACTTTCCAGAGGCTGATGGACAAGGTCCTCCAGGACTGTGACGATTACTGTGCTGCTTACTTGGACGACGTGGTGATCTACAGCCACTCCTGGGAGGAGCACATACAGCATCTTAGCAGAGTACTGGGAAGATCCATGAAGCAGGCCTCACGCTTAACCTCCTGAAGTGTGAGTGGGCGAAACAGGAGACAAAGTACCTGGGTTACCAGCTGGGTAAGGGTGAAGTTCGGCCTCAGGTGGAGAAAGTGGAGTCCATCTGGAATAGCCCTCAACCCAGAACCAAGACACAGGTGAAGTCCTTCCTAGGTCTGGCAGGGTGGTACCGGAGATTCATTCCACAGTTTTCGACCATCGCTGTCCCTCTGACCAACCTCACTTCGAAGGGGGCCAGCAACCCTGTGAAGTGGACTGAGGAGTGTGAGGAAGCCTTCATGACACTGAAAAAACGACTGTGCTCATTCCCTGTTCTCCAGACCCCTGATTTTCAGAAGAGATTTTCGTGCAGGTGGACGCTTCGGCTGTAGGAATTGGAGCTGTACTGGCCCAAGGGGAGCCAGGAGAAGAGCTTCCTGTGCTGTACCTGAGTCGGAAGCTGTTGCCCAGGGAAACCAGGTATTCTACAATCGAAAAGGAGTGCCTGGCTATAAAGTGGGCCCTAGATAGCCTCCGTTACTACCTTCTTGGGAGGGAATTTGACCTGCACACGGACCACAGAGCACTGACCTGGATCCAGACCATGAAGGACCGGAATTCTCGTGTGACCAGGTGGTATCTGGAGCTCCAGCCCTTCAGGTTCTGTGTCCGTCACAAGGCAGGAAAAGAGAACGTTACTGCGGACTACCTATCAAGGCTCCCGAACATGGTCGCTTCAGGAGAGGAGGAAGGTAATGTGACGTAGAAGTCCGTCACTGGCCGCGGGCAGCATTTGGTTCTTTAACGCACACACATATTCATCACTCCTCCCTGCGCCATTATAAGATAAGTTAACAATGTGGGTCGACACACAAATTAACTTCTGTCTTGGTGCATGCATTTCACAATTGTCAATGTTCATATTTGAGAGATACAATAATTATTATACTTATCAATGTTGTGGATGAGCGCATTGTTTGTTTGTTCTGTTCCTCTCTCTCCATCTCTGTAGCTTCCGGGTATGCTGGAAAAGGACCCGAGCTAAGGGAATTGGGTTGGCTTTATAGTGCCTGTCCCAAATGGCTCATAAATGCATATGGGCATATTGAAAGATATTGTCAGTAGTGATGTAATGTTGTAAATGTTATGTTGTGATATTGTTTAAAACCGTATTGCAATGTATATCCTTTAGTATGTTTAGTTCATGGAAAATGTAGGTTTCTATTGTTAATTGATTAATTAATTAGGGTTAATTGTTCTGAGGGGAGGGGCTAGCCCTACAAAAGGAGCCTCTCCTCCAGTCTCTAAAGAGGCAGTTTGGATTGAGCTGTGGATGGGGCAGCATTGTTTTTAAGCTGTCCCATAAGGTAGACGTTGATGGCAGTACTGTTTTTTGTTCCGGAATCACTTGTAAATAAACACCTTTGCACAGAAGAACTTTTGCGGTTCCGCCATCTTTTTAATTTGATAGAGGTTAGGTTATCCAGTTTAGCCTTCTGGCCTACTCTACGTGACAGATACTTAAGTATATCTTAAAAATTACATTTACTTTTGATACTTAAAATCAAATACTTTTTTTTACTCAAGTAGAATTTTACTGGGTGACTTCAACTTTTTCTCAAGTATGACGATACAGTACTTTTTCCACCAATGGTTTCCAGCAGCCACACACAAGCTTAATATCACCATGCACTATTTTTATGTTACCTTTATTTTACTAGGAAAGTCAGTTAAGAACAAATTCTTATTTTCAATGACGTCCTAGGAATAGTGGGTTAACTGCCTGTTCAGGGGCAGAACGACAGATTTGTACCTTGTCAGCCTGGGGGTTTGAACTTGCAACCTTCCGGTTACGAGTCCAACGCTCTAACCACTAGGCTACCCTACACCCCCTATGCTGGAGTGATGTAAAGGTCGCCGCCATGGACACTGGAGCAGTGGAAACGCGTTCTCCAGAGTGATGAATCACACTTTACCAGGAGAATGCTGCCTGCCCTAATGGACAGTGCCAACTGTAAAGTCTGGTGGAGGAGGAATAATGGTCTGGGGCTGTTTTTCATGGTCTGGGCTAGGCCCCTTAGTTGCAGTGAAGGGAAATCTTAACGCCACAGCATACAATGACATTCTAGACAATTCTGTGCTTCCAACATTGTGGAAACAGTTTGTAGAAGGCCCTTTCCTGTTTCAGCATGACAATGCCCCTGTGCGCAAAGCGAGGTCCAGACAGAAATGGTTTGTCGAGATCGATGTTGAAGAACTTGTCTGGCCTGCACAGAGCCCTGACCTCAACACCATCGAACACCTTTGGGATGAATTGAAATGCCGACTCCCAGATGAGTGAAGGCTGTTACAACAGCAAAGGAGGGACCAACTACATATTAATCCCAAGTTTTTAGAAGGAGATCTTTGACGAGCAGGTGTCCACATACTTTTGGTTATGGAGTGTATGTATCCCATGAGGTACGTACCACAGAGTTTCTGCAGGGACTTCTCAGAGTAGGTCTCCCGGTCGCAGCCCTTCCCAATATGGCTGGTCTGTAGCTCTACCGTGGTCTTCACTGAGGAGAGAAGCCCTCCACATGTCTCCAGATTCATCTTGGGAAACAGCTGTTTGCTGCCTGTGCCTGGCTCATAGTCCACTCTTTTGTCCCAGCCTAGGAAAGATACAAGACGCAATTGTTAGGAATAGGGGAGTGTGTGTGTGTGTGTGAGAGAGAGAATGAGAGCGATCTTGGGGTGTTAAAATGTGGTCCTTTGAGCAGAACAACAGGTGACAACAGGCATTGTCTGATCTATTCTTGTTTCAGATTATGTTGTTAATAACTTCTACTCGTTTCTCCAGATTTCCTTATGATTTTCACAATGCATGTTCTTGTGTCCATTCTTGCCTTGTAGGTCCCCCATAAAAATGTGACAGCCCATTTCAGAGTTTTATACAGCCAATAAAATGTCTAATAATGTGAGTCAATGAGGCTATCCACTGCACATTTCTGGGCTCACTAAATCACTACGACATGAATAAAATGTAGAGAGTGTTCAACCAGACCATTTCTCTCACAGTTCAGTGTGTGTGTGTCTTCTAATCACCTTGGTTACTATGTGCTCTTGTGTGTACAGTATGGTGTGGATGTGTGTGTCTTCTAATCCCCGTGGTTACTACATGCTCGTGTGTGTACAGTATGGTGTGGGTGTGTGTGTCTTCTAATCACCTTGGTTACTACATGCTCTTGTGTGTACAGTATGGTGTGGGTGTGTGTGTCTTCTAATCACCTTGGTTACTATATGCTCGTGTGTACAGTATGGTGTGGGTGTGTGGGTGTGTTAACGTGTGTGTGTGTGTGTTAATGTTTGTGTGTTAATGTGTGTGTGTGTTAATGTGTGTGTGTGTTAATGTGTGTGTGTGTGTGTGTGATAGTGTGTGTGATGCGCTGTGTGAATTCGTAGTGTCTATTCAGCAGAGTGTGTAAGAGAAACAGGCAGACATAGGCAGGTAGAACGTACCAGGCAGGCAGAGCTGAACATAAACCTGAGCTGAAGGCAACATTGATTGGATAAGAAGGGAATCAGCTAATCGCTGCCCTCTGGACTGTTACATCTGTCTTGTTCACTTCCTCAAACACACACACACACACACACACACACACACACACACACACACACACACACACACACACACACACACACACACACACACACACACACACACACACACACACACACACACACACACACACACACCTTTATTCTGCATTTCTTGCTTTTTATCAGTTCAAAAAAATGACTTGGCAAGTTTGGCTCATCAGAGCCCATATTCCTCATCATATATTAGTGCTGAGTGATTGGTGCTATTTGATTTTGGTTCAGTTTTGGTTAGATTCTAAAAAAAAATATTCAGATATTGTATACAATACCTTAGCTTTATTTGAGGACTTTATTATTTAATTCCAAATCATCATCTCATTTCTATAGAGCTGCTGCCTATGCTGTCTGAAAGAAACTATATTTTTGTAGTTCTTCAAAGTAAATAAGGCATACTTTTATGACTTCTAAATACAACTAGGCCTACAGTAGATCATGTATTCACAGGTAGAGATTGAATTGAATGTATTTTGGATAACAGACATATACAACGAAATGTACAATGTGGACCTAGAGGATATCACTTGAAAATGCTAATTAAAACGATTGTATCCAAAGTAGTCCTTGATGGTAAAAACAATAACATTTATAATCATTAAAAGACAAGACAAAATTACACACAAATTTACATCCTAAAAAGTGTCACTATTCACAGCACTTCTCCCTAACCTTAAAAATCAACAATATTTCATTTCACATTAAAGCAATCTATTAATTGCACATCATACCGATCCTTCAAATAAATGCACCTGACCAGCAGTAGGGGGCACAAGGCGGAGTGGAATGGTTTCTCTTACTTGGACAACCTTGTTCAAATGAAAATATCTGCCTGCTTTTTAAAGGTTCATTTCGGTTAATCACTCAACACTATCATATAACTTCATATTCCTGCTCATAAAGGTTCCTATACAGACTCATTACGACATGACCATACTCATATAGAGGGTGATTGAGGTCAGTGATGGCAACGTGGTGACTGTGGGGCCTTACAGGGACTCTGTGTGACTGAGCTGTTCCATTTGTGTTCCTGCTAAATAATTGACTTCTATTCATGAGGCACGGCATGGTGCCGCTGCTCACTCTGCCTTGCACCGTGCTGCAAAAAAACCCACGTACACACAGACACACACACAAACACAGACAGAGACACACACACAAACACAGACAGAGACACACAAACAAACACACACCGCGAATCATACTGTTAGCGGTAGTGTGAGTTTCCGGTAATAGGAAGCTATTCCGTCGCGTTCCACAGTATGCACACTGCAGGACTCACTGAGGGAGAGAGGAGAGTGCAATGTAGTGAACATTATGCCACAATCCAGTCCGTGTATTCACACTGTGGGATTCCAGTTCCATGTTTTACAGTAGCCGGGTGGCGGGAGGCATATGCCATGTGAACTATGTAATGGAGTGATATGCCATGTGAACTATGGTATGGAGTGATATGCCATGTGAACTATGTAATGGAGTGATATGCCATGTGAACTATGTAATGGAGTGATATGCCATGTGAACTATGGTATGGAGTTATATGCCATGTGAACTCTGTAATGGAGTGATATGCCATGTGAACTATGTAATGGAGTGATATGCCATGTGAACTATGGTATGGAGTTATATGCCATGTGAACTATGTAATGGAGTGATATGCCATGTGAACTATGGTATGGAGTGATATGCCATGTGAACTATGTAATGGAGTGATATGTCATGTGAACTATGTAATGGAGTGATATGCCATGTGATCTATGTAAAGGAGTGATATACCATGTGAACTATGTAATGGAGTGATATGCCATGTGAACTATGTAATGGAGTGATATGCCATGTGAACTATGTAATGGAGTGATATGCCATGTGAACTATGGTATGGAGTTATATGCCATGTGAACTATGTAATGGAGTGATATGCCATGTGAACTATGTAATGGAGTGATATGTCATGTGAACTATGTAATGGAGTGATATGTCATGTGAACTATGTAATGGAGTGATATGCCATGTGAACTATGTAATGGAGTGATATGCCATGTGAACCATGTAATGGAGTGATATGCCATGTGAACTACGTAATGGAGTGATATGCCATGTGAACTATGTAATGGAGTGATATGCCATGTGAACTATGTAATGGAGTGATATGCCATGTGAACCATGTAATGGAGTGATATGTCATGTGAACTACGTAATGCCAGCATACTTCTGATTTAAAGTTCAACTAAAGTATACTAATGCCCCAACCTCAGTTCTTATTAACTTCAGCAATCTAAACAGAGGGATGTTACATAGTGGAAGGAAACAGGTTCAAATGGCTGCTTGGACTATTGCATTGACCCTTTTTAACACTGACTCTGCACACTCCCTTGACTCTACCCACGCTCACACATGCTGACACTAACAGTCCAAAACACACACACACACACACACACGCATATTGACGACACACATACACACTCTCCACATACACTGCTGCTGCTCTGTTTATTATCTATCCTGATTGCCTAATCATTTTTACCCCTACCTACATGTACATATTAACTCTGGAATGTTAGAAATAGGCTTGTAAGTCAACATTTTACAGTAAATTCTACACCTGCTGTATTCGGCGAATGGGACAAATACAATTTTATCCCGTTTCTATTTGGAAACGTGTGTGTGTGTGTGTGTGTGTGTGTGTGCGTGTGTGCGTGCGTGCGTGTGTGTGTGCGTGTGTGGACATGTTTAACTATACTTGTGGGACTTCCAGAAAGAATAGTTAACAGTTGACAAACCGGGGACATTGTGTTAGTCTCCACAAGGTCAAATTCTATTTCAATGGGGGTTTAGGGTTATGGTTAAAATTAGTGTTATGGTTAGAATTACGTTAAGAGTTAGGGTTAGGTTTAGTGCTAGGAGCTAGGGTTAGGTTTAGTATTAGGAGCTAAGGTAAGGTTTAGGGTTAAGTTTAGAGTTAGGTTTAGTGTTAGGAGCTAGGTGTCACGCCCTGGTCGAAATATATTATGGTTATCTTCATTTATTCGGTCAGGCCAGGGTGTGACATGGGTTATTGTGGAGTGTTTTTGTCTTGGGGTTTTGTGTTACTGTAGAGAGAAGGAGGGAGAGTTAGATACCGTAGAGAGAAGGAGGGGGAGACTGTAGAGAGAAGTAGGGAGAGACTGTAGAGAGAAGGGAGAGTGAGATACTGTAGAGAGGAGGAAGAGTGAGATACTGTATAGAGAAGGAGGGAGAGTGAGATACTGTCGAGAGGAGGGAGAGTGAGATACTGTAGAGAGGAGGGAGAGTGAGATACAGTAGAGAGGAGGGAGAGTGAGATACAGTAGAGAGAAGGAGGGGGAGACTGTAGAGAGAAGTAGGGAGAGACTGTAGAGAGAAGGGAGAGTGAGATACTGTAGAGAGGAGGGAGAGTGAGATACTGTAGAGAGAATTAGGGACAGGGATAGTGAGATACTGTAGAAAGGAGGGAGAGTTAGATACCGTAGAGAGAAGGAGGGAGAGACTGTGGAGAGGAGAGAAAGGGAGAGACTGTAGAGAGAAGGGAGAGTGAGATACTGTAGAGAGGAGGGAGAGTGAGATACTGTATAGAGAAGGAGGGAGAGCGAGATACTGTCGAGAGGAGGGAGAGTGAGATACTGTAGAGAGGAGGGAGAGTGAGATACTGTAGAGAGAAGGGAGAGGGAGACTGAGATACTGTAGAGAGGAGGGAGAGTGAGATACTGTATAGAGAAGGAGGGAGAGCGAGATACTGTCGAGGGGAGGGAGAGTGAGATACTGTAGAGAGGAGGGAGAGTGAGATACTGTATAGAGGAGGGAGAGTGAGATACTGTAGAGAGAAGGAGGGAGAGGGAGAGACTGTAGAGAGAAGGGAGAGGGAGAGACTGTAGAGAGAAGGGAGAGTGAGATACAGTAGAGATACCCTAGAGAGAAGGAGGGAGAGAGGAGTGGTAGGAGAATGATTATAAATATGTGAGGTAGATTCTGTGTCACTGTTGCTAGGTTTCCATCCAATTGGTGACAGATTTTCATGAAACAATTTCTAAAATCCACGTAAAGACAATATGTGCATCTCCACCAAACTGACTTGTTGTGGACAAAAACAAGAGTCTGATGACATAGTACACAAAAAAATGACTTTTTCATGTATCAGATAAAAATCTAAAATTCAGTGTGTTTCAGTGTTCATTTTCAACTCTGCCGATAGGTTTGTTTCAGAAACTGATGCTTTAAATGTGCCTACTCTGGTCTTGACACATGCTCTCTAGCAAATAGCTGGCAGATACAGTGTGACTAGGCTGTAAAGTGTGTCTACATGATGAGATTATCATGGATTAGTCACCAGAATAAGACTCTCGATATTTATTGGGAAGGAGCATCAAGCTCATCACCGTCCACTTTCACCACCCTGTGAAGAACATCTTATTTCATCTGTAGCCTAATAAACTGCATGCTTCCCGAGTCATAGTGGGATGACCACACACTATATCAGTAAACTTTGATATAATGATTATTATATGCTGTAATTATTTGCGCATAAAGGCGTTTCCACCACCATTTCTTGCATGATTTATTTTACAGACACAAGAAGATCCCACCAAGTCAAACAAACAAATCATCTGTTGGCATTTATAAAATTGTACCGAAACTTCCTGTTTCCATCACAGCTGTCGTGCTTTACTAGCATAAGAACTGTGGATGGAAACGTGAATACTTTCACGCAATTTTGTTACTGAGAGTTGAGACTGACAGGTGTGTGCGTGTGTGTTTATGTGTCTCAGTCAGTGTTGCAAGTAATGTCAGAGTGACTGTGTTTGTCAGTGTGTGTGTGTATGTGTGTGTGTGTGTGTGGGGGGGGGGTCAGTGTGCTTGAGTACGTCAGGGACCATTTTATTTATACATCACCTCAACCTGGTCTTTCCGTCAGCCCGAGAGAATATCGATTTTAAAGAGCACTAACCCTCCTTATCCTGTCCTCTCTCCCTCCTTATCCTGTCCTCTCTCCCTCTTTGTCTTGTCTTCTCTCCCTCTTTATCCTGTCCTCTCTTCTCTTTATCCTGTCCTCTCTCCCTCTTTATCCTGTCCTCTCTTCTCTTTATCCTGTCCTCTCTCCCTCTTTATCCTGTCCTCTCTCCCTCTTTATCCTGTCTTCTCTCCCTCTTTACCCTGTCTTCTCTCCCTCTTTATTCTGTCCTCTCTCCCTCTTTATCCTGTCCTCTCTCCCTATTTGTCCTGTCCTCTCTCCCTCTTTATCCTGTCCTCTCTCCCTCTTTACCCTGTCTTCTCTCCCTCCTTATCCTGTCCTCTCTCCCTCTTTATCCTGTCCTCTCTCCCTCTTTATCCTGTCCTCTCTCCCTCTTTATCCTGTCCTCTCTCCCTCTTTATCCTGTCCTCTCTCCCTCTTTACCCTGTCTTCTCTCAATCCTTATCCTGTCCTCTCTAGCTATTTATCCTGTCCTCTCTTGCTCTTTATCCTGTCCTCTCTTGCTCTTTATCCTGTCCTCTCTCCCTCTTTATCCTGTCCTCTCTCCCTCTTTACCCTGTCTTCTCTCAATCCTTATCCTGTCCTCTCTCCCTCTTTACCCTGTCTTCTCTCCCTCTTTATTCTGTCCTCTCTCCCTCTTTATCCTGTCCTCTCTCCCTATTTGTCCTGTCCTCTCTCCCTCTTTATCCTGTCCTCTCTCCCTCTTTACCCTGTCTTCTCTCCCTCCTTATCCTGTCCTCTCTCCCTCTTTATCCTGTCCTCTCTCCCTCTTTATCCTGTCCTCTCTCCCTCTTTACCCTGTCTTCTCTCCCTCCTTATCCTGTCCTCTCTCCCTCTTTATCCTGTCCTCTCTCCCTCTTTATCCTGTCCTCTCTCCCTCTTTATCCTGTCCTCTCTCCCTCTTTACCCTGTCTTCTCTCCCTCCTTATCCTGTCCTCTCTCCCTCTTTATCCTGTCCTCTCTCCCTCTTTATCCTGTCCTCTCTCCCTCTTTACCCTGTCTTCTCTCAATCCTTATCCTGTCCTCTCTCCCTCTTTATCCTGTCCTCTCTCCCTCTTTATCCTGTCCTCTCTTGCTCTTTATCCTGTCCTCTCTTGCTCTTTATCCTGTCCTCTCTCCCTCTTTATCCTGTCCTCTCTCCCTCTTTATCCTGTCCTCTCTCCCTCTTTACCCTGTCTTCTCTCCCTCCTTATCCTGTCCTCTCTAGCTATTTATCCTGTCCTCTCTTGCTCTTTATCCTGTCCTCTCTTGCTCTTTATCCTGTCCTCTAGTTCTTTTCCTCTCCTCTATTCTCCTCTCCTTTTTACCTCTCTACATCCATCCACTCAGCCACCATCCATCTTTATATTTTAAAGAGCACTCTCTCTCTCCACCTCCTCCTTCATACCTCTGCCTCCATCGCTCTCTCTCCGCTTTCAAGCCTTTATATTGAAGCTTTCATGTTAAAAAGTGTCCTCTTTTTGTTCTTTAGTGGAGGAAATGCTCTTAGAATTGGTTGCGTGCCAAAAAGCTATCAATGGGAAACGTGGTGCTACAGAAGAGCTGGGCCCTAGAAACCAACCCAAAGTTGAAGACACAAGTCAAACGAGACAGTGTTTTTGCCCTCAAAACAGAAAATATTGAGTGAAATTTTTAGATAATAAGCTGCTCTTCAGTAAAACGTGAACACCTGATTCACATATTAAATTCTTTACATCCCGTGCCTTCTTTGTTGATACCACTTGAGTTATTATAAAGGTATTATCCAGGTTCTGGTAAGCTTAGGTCTGATTGTTCAAACTTTAAGTTTAATTCAAAGTTTAAGTAGAGAGCTGTACTATGACTGTCACGTCCTGACCTTAGTTCCTTTTTTATGTCTCTATTTTGGTTTGGTCAGGGGCGTGAGTTGGGGTGGGCATTCTATGTTTTGTTCTGTGTGTTGTATTTCTATGTGTTTGGCCTGGTATGGTTCCCAATCAGAGGCAGCTGTTAATTGTTGTCTCTGATTGAGAACCATACTTAGGTAGCCTGTTCCCCACCTGTGTTTGTAGGTAGTTGTTTCCTGTTTTGTGTTTTTTCACCTTACAGGACTGTTTCGTGTCATTCACTCTCTTTGTTGTTTTTTGGTCATTCAGTGTTCAGTTTATTTAATTCAATTTACTATGAACACTTACCACGCTGCGTGTTGGTCCGATAATTCCTATTCCTCATCATCAGACAAAGAGGAGAGCCGTTACAATGACAAAATAAAGTCTTGATGCAGAACCTTCCATTGACTGCAAATTACAAGAACAGATAACTTTGGGGTCATACAGTAGGTCAGCAGAATGTGTAATTTAGCCTATTAAACACTAAAAACGATGTTTCAAGTGTGAATTAGGCAGGTCTGATGCCGATAAAGAAAGAAAATGATTTCCTACTTCAACCATTTTTATTTTTGCAAAGTATATTTTCTGTAGTTTTAAAAGTTAGCTACATGTCAACAAAAAGTAATTAACTACTAAAAACACTATTTAGATTTTATTTTAGTTCTACCACCAAGCTACAGCAAAATGTAATTCAATTACTAGTTGAACTACATGTAGTTTACTACTCCCCAACACTGGTAATTATCCTCTATCAGTCTCACCTTGGAGCACCACTTCCCCGGAAACTCCAATCTCAACATGGAACAATCTCAAATCTTCGACTGGGGATGGAATTCTGGGAATGTAATCACTCTTAGAGGTGTGTGAGTGTGTGCATGTGATTGCTGGTGTGTATGTGTGTGTGTGCAGTGGTGTAAAGTACTTAAGTAAAAATACTTGAAAGTACTACTTAAGTAATTTTTGGAGTATCTGTACTTGACTACTATTTACTTTTGACAAATGTTACTTTACTACATTCCAAAAGAAAATGATGTACTTTTTACTCCATACATTTTCCCTGACACCCAAAAGTACATGTTACATTTTAATGCTTAGCAGGACAGGAAAATTGAGCCTCTGATCTGGAAGACTCACTAAACACATGCTTCGTTTTAGAATTATTTCTGAGTGTTGGAGCATGCCCCTGGCTATCTGTAAATGAAAAAAAGTATAACGAATGCGCTGAGAGTCGGGAAGCAAGTACAGGGAGTGAATACTTTAATAAATAACCGGAACAGAAAACAAGGAACATGAGAAACGCACTGACATGGAACAGAGTCAATAACATCTGAGGAAAGAACCAAGGGGAGTGACAGATATAGGGAAGATAATCAAGGAGGTGATGGAGTCCAGGTGAGTGTCATGAAGCGCTGGTGCGTGTGGCGATGGTGACGATGGTGACAGGTGCATAATAATCAGCAGCCTGGTGACCTAGAGGTCGGGGAGGGAGTATACGCGCTGCTCCAGCTGCAGGACTCCGACAAAAAGGGACGATCCCTGGGATCAGGAGCGGACGGGTCACCTCTGCTGAAGCGCGTGAACCTGTTGAGCCAGGCGCGGGAGCCCAGCAACTTAGATCGCCTGAAGAAGGAGCAGACAAAACAGTACCCCCTCGCTGACACCCGACGCCAGCCGTAGGACGCCAACCAAAGGGACTGTGACAAGAGACAAAAATAATCTGCCCACTCCATCAAGCAATGGGGACAACAACACAGGGCATTCACAGGACCTCATGGAACCATGGACCACACCTGCAGAAACTGGACAACAGAGGAGATATCTATCATAGACTTCTCCTAGCTGACGCTTGAGACGCCACCTACGCCACCTCCAGTGGTAGAAACAACCAGCTGGTATCATCGAGTAGAATCAGCCAACAGTAACACGGAAGCAGCAATGTGGGAGTCAGTAGTGCATGACCTTGAATGGTAATAATAGGAAGCTTCCGTTTACACACAGGTCTAAGATTGCGTAGGTGCCAGTGTGAACTTCCACTGTAAAAAGTTATATAAAGAGAACAGAGATCATAAGAGAGCATGATCCTCACTGACATATGAGACAGACTTTATATTGAGAATTATCACAGGAAAATTTACTATTGCACTATACGCTTTTTGTTAGACTAGAACAATATTTGAGAACTGGATAATTTTGGCTAAGTACTTAATGGATCACTATCTGAATATACTTGGTTGAACTTTGTGAACCCGAAACTGAGTCTACAAAACACAGAGGTCTAAACACCTCTTGATCACAGACAAAGCGGCAGTCACTCAGTGAGACATCAGGTACAGATGTGATTGGCAATACAAGGAAACAGCCAAGTACCAGTTACAATATATTGAGTCCATACACAGAGTTGGGAGTGTATTAAGATATTGGAATTCGGAATCTAGCGTCATTGCTGTGAGAATACCAATTACAGGAAAGTGACCAAGGGGCTGAGCATTTAACGTAATTGAACTAATTTAGCTATTTAGTCAATATTGTTCGAAGTGTTAACGCATTTAAAGTTTTGCAATATTATCTGGCAGAGCTTAAAGCATTAAGGATTGAGCATTATTGTTGTATTTGGAAACTGTATAACCATTGAATTGTACTAGTGTGTATAAGACAAAAACAGAGTGACTTAATAAAAGCTTGAAACTTTGACAACTCGGCCAGATTAACGATCTGGAGAGCAAACGCCTTTGACACTCTCACTGAACAGAAAGTGACCCTGGTTATAGGTTAAAGTGATTGCACTAAAGAATATTTCATTGTGTGGACAATAATATATTTTTAAAGTAGTCAAAACATATACCAATACTAGTTTCCGAGTGACTACTAGCTGACGAGCATAATAACCAATAGAAGAAGTCATTAGGTATTGATATATACAGAGATAAAGAAACTTGAAAGTAAGGAAATATAGGAGGAATCCATAAAACTTAGAATATTTAAATAGGAGTATATCTATCCAAGGCCTCATACTAGACCGGAAAATAAGGGAGTGACAACGTGAACGAAGGAACAAACCCAACTCACGCGAAGGGCCATTACGAATAAATAGGAGGGTTGGTAGGGCCGCACGGCTTGGCCCTTGTTACACCAAGGTAACTAAAATCCTAAAGTTCTCTGCCCAGCCAGAGGACAGGGTAGAGGCTTTTGCTGCAGGTATTGGGCAAATGTCAGCACCGTGGCAGGACGATCCCAGGGATCTGGAGCGGACCAGTTGCCTCCGCCGAAGCACAGGAACCTGACGAGCAGCCTGAAGCGCCGGCGACAGGGAGCCTGCCGAGCCCACGGAGTCCTGAGAACCTGACGAGCTAGCTAAGGCACGAATGCCTCACAAGCTAGCTGAGGCATCCTCTGTAGACTTGGCAACAGACGCTTGACCCGCCAACCGAGTCTTGACACCCCAATGTACCGGATGAGGCATCCTCGGTTGCTCCGGCAGCAGAACCCAGACCCAACGTCACCTCCAACACAAAAACAATAAAAACAC
>NW_027012687.1:0-18588 GCF_036934945.1 Oncorhynchus masou masou
CGGGCCGAATCACTGCCACGTCGGGCCGAATCACTGCCACGTCGCGCTCGAATCCCAGCCACGTCGCGCTCGAATCACAGCCACGTCGGGCCGAATCACTGCCACGTCGGGCCGAATCACTGCCACGTCAGCGCTCGAATCCCAGCCACGTCGGGCGAATCACAGCCACGTCGGGCCGAATCACTGCCACGTCGCTCGAATCCCAGCCACGCGTCGCTCGAATCACAGCCACGTCGGGCCGAATCACTGCCCACGTCGGGTCGAATCCACAGCCACGTCGGGCCGAATCACAGCCACGTCGGGCCGAATCACTGCCACGTCGCGCTCGAATCCCAGCCACGTCGGGCCGAATCCACAGCCACGTCGGGCCGAATCACTGCCACGTCGGGCGAATCACTGCCACGTCGGGCCGAATCCACAGCCACGTCGGGCCGAATCACAGCCACGTCGGGCCGAATCAATGCCACGTCGGGCCGAATCACTGCCACGTCGCACTCGAATCCCAGCCACGTCGGGCCGAATCACAGCCACGTCGGGCCGAATCACTGCCACGTCGGGCCGAATCACTGCCACGTCGGGCCGAATCACAGCCACGTCGGGCCGAATCACTGCCACGTCGGGCCGAATCACAGCCACGTCGGGCGAATCACCGCCACGTCGGGCCGAATCACTGCCACGTCGGGCGATTCACTGCCACGTCGGGCCGAATCACCACCACGTCGCGCTCGAATCACAGCCACGTCGGGCCGAATCACTGCCACGTCGGGCCGAATCACTGCCACGTCGGGCCGAATCACTGCCACGTCGGGCCGAATCACTGCCACGTCGGGCCGAATCACTGCCACGTCGGGCCGAATCACAGCCACGTCGCGCTCGAATCCCAGCCACGTCGCGCCCGAATCACAGCCCCGTTGCACCGAATCCGCGATACGTTAGCCGAATCACAGCCACGTTGCACCCGAATCACAGCCACGTTGCGCCCGAATCACAGCCACGTTGCGCCCGAATCATGACCACGTTGCGCCCGAATCACAGCCACGTCGCACCCGAATCACAACCACGTTGCGCCCGAATCACGACCACAGGCAGGATCTCGTTCTTCTGACCACGTTACTTCTGTTCAGTCAAACTTAAAGTGCAGAATTACTCAGTCCCGGTTACACCCCTGTATCAGAGACAATACGTTGTTTATTCCTTGGACAGATAGGACAGATAGGACAGATAGGACAGTTAGGATAGATAGGACAGATAGGACAGTTAGAACAGATAGAACAGTTAGAACAGATAGGATAGATAGGACAGATAGGACAGTTAGGATAGATAGGACAGATAGGACAGATAGGATAGATAGGACAGATAGGACAGATAGGACAGTTAGGATAGATAGGACAGATAGAACAGATAGGACAGATAGAACAGATAGGATAGATAGGACAGTTAGAACAGATAGAATAGATAGGACAGATAGGACAGATAGAACAGTTAGAACAGATAGGACAGATAGGACAGATAGGACAGATAGGATAGATAGGACAGATAGGATAGATAGGACAGATATGATAGATAGGACAGATAGGATAGATAGGACAGATAGGACAGATAGGACAGATAGGATAGATAGGACAGATAGGATAGATAGGACAGATAGGACAGATAGGATAGATAGGACAGATAGGATAGATAGGATAGATAGGACAGATAGAACAGATAGGATAGATAGGACAGATAGGACAGATAGGATAGATAGAACAGATAGGACAGATAGGACAGATAGGATAGATAGGATAGATAGGACAGATAGAACAGATAGGATAGATAGGACAGATAGGACAGATAGAACATATAGGACAGATAGGACAAATAGGATAGATAGGACAGATAGGACAGATAGGACAGATAGAACAAATAGGATAGATAAGACAGATAGGACAGATAGGACAGATAGGACAGTTAGGATAGATAGGACAGATAGGATAGATAGGACAGATAGGACAGATAGAACAGATAGGACAGATAGGATAGATAGGACAGATAGGACAGATAGGACAGATAGGACAGATAGGATAGATAGAACAGATAGGATATATAGGACAGATAGGACAGATAGGATAGATAGAACAGATAGGACAGATAGGACAGATAGGATAGATAGGACAGATAGAACAGATAGGACAGATAGGACAGATAGGATAGATAGGATAGATAGGACAGATAGAACAGATAGGACAGATAGGACAGATAGGACAGATAGGATAGATAGGACAGATAGGACAGATAGGATAGATAGGACAGATAGGACAGATAGGACAGATAGGATAGATAGGACAGATAGGACAGATAGGACAGATAGAACAGATAGGACAGATAGGACAGATAGAACAGATAGGACAGATAGGACAGATAGAACAGATAGGATAGATAGGACAGATAGGACAGTTAGGATAGATAGGACAGATAGGATAGATAGGACAGATAGGACAGATAGAACAGATAGGACAGATAGGACAGATAGGACAGTTAGGACAGATAGAACATATAGGACAGATAGGACAGATAGAACAGATAGGACAGATAGGACAGATAGGACAGATAGGACAGATAGGATAGATAGGACAGTTAGGAAAGATAGGACAGATAGGACAGTTAGGACAGGTAGGACCGATAGGACAGTTAGGACAGATAGCACAGATAGGACAGTTAGGTTTCAAGGTATAAACAACATATTGTCTCTGCTACAGTTCTCTTTCGCAGTGTTACTTAATTATTTTTATTTTTTTGCAGAGAAAATATCAAGAACAATGTTCTGAAGTCCTAATGTGCACGACATAGACCAGCATTAGGATCCCCAATGGTGTTGCCTACGTCAAAATGACATGAGACATTAGCTTTGCCAGGCCAGAATAGTGCAACATCACACCTCCCTTGTAGTTGAAGTTTATGGTGGTTGGCTGAAACCTAGACAGGAACCAGCCGTTTGACCTGGAGGAAGACCTGTCTGGCATATAGATGAACACACACACACACACACACACACACACACACACACACACACACACACACACACACACACACACACACACACACACACACACACACACACACACACACACACACAAGCCTCTGTGGAGGAAGACCTACCTACTGTAGAGTCAGCACTGACATAGCAGAAGCCCACTGGACAAACAGGCAGGCAGGCAGACAGACAGACAGACAGACAGGCAGGCAGGCAGACAGACAGGCAGGCAGGCAGGCAGGCAGGCAGGCAGGCAGACAGACAGACCTACCTCTCTCCTGAACCCTAATACATACCTACCTCTCTCCTGAACCCTAATACATACATACCTAACTGTCTCCTAACTCTTAAGTCCCCTCCAGTCCTCTCCCAGTCCTCTCCAGTCCCCTCCAGTCCTCTCCAGTCCCCCCCCCCCCCCAGTCCTCTCCAGTCCTCTAAGTAACTCAGTCTCGATCACTGAGGGTCTCCGTCTATCTATTTAACACCGAATGCTTCACAAATGTAATGCTTCACCGCTCTGAGAATAGAAAATAGAGAATTACAAATAGTACCATGCCCTGAGGATATTTACACAAAAACTTAGACAAAGCAGAAGTGCATATGGTTTCACCTAAAATAGAAAACGTTGGTCAGTGATGAGATAGGTCAACCCCAAAGAGCCCAATGTCTTCCACTGATTTCTGTTTTCCTTACTGGTGTTACTATGGGTTAGAGATCCACTCGCACTCTCTCTGTCTGTTACAACATTGACAGGCTATCCCCTATTGGACCAGGCAACCTTATGAAACCTCTGTTCCAGATAACTGTGTTCCAAATGGCACCCTATTCCATATATAGTGCACTAGTTTTGACCAGAGCCCAATGGGACCCTGGTCATAAGTAGTGCGACACTGGGAATTTGATGCCATTTGGGACATGGGTGACAGAGACTGTCCTTGTTCATTGCTCACGGAAAAAAATGTCCATTATTTGCACTTTAAGAGTAATAAACCATTTTCACAGTCAACACAGACATGTGTGTCTGATGGAGAGAACACATTATGGTTCTGAGTATTAACAGAGTAATCAGTATTATTCAGTGTTAACAGGGTAACCAGTATTATTCAGTGTTAACAGGGTAACCAGTATGATTCAGAGTGTTAACAGAGTGACCAGTATGATTCAGAGTGTTAACAGGGTAACCAGTATGATTCAGAGTGTTAACAGAGTGACCAGTATGATTCAGAGTGTTAACAGGGTAACCAGTATGATTCAGAGTGTTAACAGTGACCAGTATGATTCAGAGTGTTAACAGAGTGACCAGTATAATTCAGAGTGTTAACAGAGTGACCAGTATGATTCAGAGTGTTAACAGAGTGAGCAGTATGATTCAGAGTGTTAACAGAGTGACCAGTATGATTCAGAGTGTTAACAGAGTGACCAGTATGATTCAGAGTGTTAACAGGGTGACCAGTATGATTCAGAGTGTTAACAGGGTAACCAGTATGATTCAGAGTGTTAACAGAGTGACCAGTATGATTCAGAGTGTTAACAGAGTGACCAGTATGATTCAGAGTGTTAACAGAGTGACCAGTATGATTCAGAGTGTTAACAGAGTGAGCAGTATGACTCAGAGTGTTAACAGAGTGACCAGTATGATTCAGAGTGTTAACAGATAGTAAATTGTACACTGCTCTGTATGTCAGTCTCTCTCTGCCTCTCTCCCTTCCTCTCAATCTCTCTCACCCTCTCAATCTCTCTCTCTTTCTACCTCTCTCTCTGTGCTTCAGTTCTCGGTCTCCCGTTTTACTCAATTAGATCCACATGTAGTCATTACTAGAGTGAGAACTGCATATTTGGGAGAGATGGGTTTCCATAAAAACACATAATGAAAGCTAAATGGGTCTGAAACTTATATTTGGGTTTAGTTCTTTCCAGACACTGGTTGTGTTCCTACACTCTACATGGAACTCAAAAGTGTTTTATCTGGAACCAAAATTGTTCTATTTGGAACCAAAAGGGTTCTAACTGGAACCAAAAGGGTTCTATCTGGAACCAAAAATGGTTGTTTAAAGGGTTCTCCTATGGGGACAGCCAAAGAACCCTTTTAGGTTCTGGATAGCATTTTTTTCTAAGAGTATAGTATGAATGTGTCATGGAACGTAACATGGCAGCTGAAAAAACCGTCAACCTCTGTTTTCAAACGTCTCACTGCAGTCCTGTGTGTGACAGTCTTTATTAACAAAGTAATAAGCTAATACACATTTATAGAACACATACTGTGGCATGACACAAATTCATGTTGAATGACTCAAAATATGCAGATCATTGCTTAAGTTTTGTTTGAGGGACACTTTGCTGGACAATAACAGGAGACGTTAAGTCTCTCAGTCCTACCAACAGGAGACGTTAAGTCTCAGTCCCTCCAACAGGAGACGTTAAGTCTCAGTCCCTCCAACAGGAGACGTTAAGTCTCAGTCCCTCCAACAGGAGACGTTAAATCTCTCAGTCCCTCCAACAGGAGACGTTAAGTCTCTCAGTCCCTCCAACAGGAGACGTTAAGTCTCTCAGTCCCTCCAACAGGAGACGTTAAGTCTCAGTCCCTCCAACAGGAGACGTTAAGTCTCTCAGCCCTCCAACAGGAGACGTTAAGTCTCTCGGTCCCTCCAACAGGAGACGTTAAGTCTCAGTCCCTCCAACAGGAGACGTTAAGTCTCTCAGCCCTCCAACAGGAGACGTTAAGTCTCTCAGTCCCTCCAAAAGGAGACGTTAAGTCTCTCAGTCCCTCCAACAGGAGACGTTAAGTCTCTCAGCCCTCCAACAGGAGACGTTAAGTTTCTCAGTCCCTCCAACAGGAGACGTTAAGTCTCAGTCCCTCCAACAGAAGACGTTAAGTCTCTCAGCCCTCCAACAGGAGACGTTAAGTCTCTCAGCCCTCCAACAGGAGACGTTAAGTTTCTCAGTCCCTCCAACAGGAGACGTTAAGTCTCTCAGTCCCTCCAACAGGAGACGTTAAGTCTCTCAGTCCCTCCAACAGGAGACGTTAAGTCTCAGTCCCTCCAACAGGAGACGTTAAGTCTCTCAGCCCTCCAACAGGAGACGTTAAGTCTCTCAGCCCTCCAACAGGAGACGTTAAGTCTCTCAGCCCACCAACAGGAGACGTTAAGTTTCTCAGTCCCTCCAACAGGAGACGTTAAGTCTCTCAGCCCTCCAACAGCAGACGTTAAGTCTCTCAGTCCCTCCAACAGGAGACGATTAAGTCTCTCAGCCCTCCAACAGGAGACGTTAAGTTTCTCAGTCCCTCCAACAGGAGACGATTAAGTCTCTCAGTCCCTCCAACAGGAGACGATTAAGTCTATCAGTCCCTCCAACAGGAGACGATTAAGTCTATCAGTCCCTCCAACAGGAGACGTTAAGTCTCTCAGTCCCTCCAACAGGAGACGTTAAGTCTCTCAGTCCCTCCAACAGGAGACGTTAAGTCTATCAGTCCCTCCAACAGGAGACGTTATGTCTCTCAGTCCCTCCAACAGGAGACGTTATGTCTCTCAGTCCCTCCAACAGGAGACGTTAAGTCTCTCAGTCCCTCCAACAGGAGACGTTATGTCTCTCAGTCCCTCCAACAGGAGACGTTAAGTCTATCAGTCCCTCCAACAGGAGACGTTAAGTCTCTCAGTCCCTCCAACAGGAGACGTTAAGTCTCTCAGTCCCTCCAACAGGAGACGTTAAGTCTATCAGTCCCTCCAACAGGAGACGTTAAGTCTATCAGTCCCTCCAACAGGAGACGATTAAGTCTATCAGTCCCTCCAACAGGAGACGATTAAGTCTATCAGTCCCTCCAACAGGAGACGTTAAGTCTCTCTGCCCTCCAACAGGAGACGTTAAGTCTCTCAGCCCTCCAACAGGAGACGTTAAGTTTCTCAGTCCCTCCAACAGGAGACGTTAAGTTTCTCAGTCCCTCCAACAGGAGACGATTAAGTCTATCAGTCCCTCCAACAGGAGACGATTAAGTCTATCAGTCCCTCCAACAGGAGACGTTAAGTCTCTCAGTCCCTCCAACAGGAGACGTTAAGTCTATCAGTCCCTCCAACAGGAGACGTTAAGTCTATCAGTCCCTCCAACAGGAGACGATTAAGTCTATCAGTCCCTCCAACAGGAGACGATTAAGTCTATCAGTCCCTCCAACAGGAGACGTTAAGTCTCTCAGTCCCTCCAACAGGAGACGTTAAGTCTCTCAGTCCCTCCAACAGGAGACGTTAAGTCTCTCAGTCCCTCCAACAGGAGACGTTAAGTCTCTAAGTCCCTCCAACAGGAGACGTTAAGTCTCTCAGTCCCTCCAACAGGAGACGTTAAGTCTCTCAGTCCCTCCAACAGGAGACGTTAAGTCTCTCAGTCCCTCCAACAGGAGACGTTAAGTCTCTCAGTCCCTCCAACAGGAGACGTTAAGTCTCTCAGTCCCTCCAACAGGAGACGTTAAGTCTCTCAGTCCCTCCAACAGGAGACGTTAAGTCTCTCAGTCCCTCCAACAGGAGACGTTAAGTCTCTCAGTCCCTCCAACAGGAGACGATTAAGTCTATCAGTCCCTCCAACAGGAGACGATTAAGTCTATCAGTCCCTCCAACAGGAGACGATTAAGTCTATCAGTCACTCCAACAGGAGACGATTAAGTCTATCAGTCCCTCCAACAGGAGACGTTAAGTCTCTCAGTCCCTCCAACAGGAGACGTTAAGTCTCTCAGTCCCTCCAACAGGAGACGTTAAGTCTCTCAGTCCCTCCAACAGGAGACGTTAAGTCTCTCAGTCCCTCCAACAGGAGACGTTAAGTCTCTCAGTACCTCCAACAGGAGACGTTAAGTCTCTCAGTCCCTCCAACAGGAGACGATTAAGTCTATCAGTCCCTCCAACAGGAGACGTTAAGTCTCTCAGTCCCTCCAACAGGAGACGTTAAGTCTCTCAGTCCCTCCAACAGGGAGACGTTAAGTCTCTCAGTCCCTCCAACAGGAGACGTTAAGTCTCTCAGTCCCTCCAACAGGAGACGTTAAGTCTCTCAGTCCCTCCAACAGGAGACGTTAAGTCTCTCAGTCCCTCCAACAGGAGACGTTAAGTCTCTCAGTCCCTCCAACAGGAGACGTTAAGTCTCTCCAGTCCCTCCAACAGGAGACGTTAAGTCTCTCAGTCCCTCCAACAGGAGACGATTAAGTCTATCAGTCCCTCCAACAGGAGACGTTAAGTCTCTCAGTCCCTCCAACAGGAGACGTTAAGTCTCTCAGTCCCTCCAACAGGAGACGTTGGCCCTCAGTCCCTCCAACAGGAGACGTTAAGTCCTGAGTCCCTCCAACAGGAGACGTTAAGTCTATCAGTCCCTCCAACAGGAGACGTTAAGTCTCTCAGTCCCTCCAACAGGAGACGTTAAGTCTCTCAGTCCCTCCAACAGGAGACGTTAAGTCTCTCAGTCCCTCCAACAGGAGACGTTAAGTCCCTCAGTCCCTCCAACAGGAAACGTCAAGTCTCTCAGTCCCTCCAACAGGAGAAGTTAAGTCCCTCAGTCCCTCCAACAGGAAACGTCAAGTCTCTCAGTCCCTCCAACAGGACACGTTAAGTCTCTCAGCCCTCCAACAGGAGACGTTAAGTCTCTCAGCCCTCCAACAGGAGACGTTAAGTCTCAGTCCCTCCAACAGGAGACGTTAAGTCTCTCAGTCCCTCCAACAGCAGACGTTAAGTCTCTCAGTCCCTCCAACAGGAGACGTTAAGTCTCAGTCCCTCCAACAGGAGACGTTAAGTCTCTCAGTCCCTCCAACAGGAGACGTTAAGTCTCTCAGTCCCTCCAACAGGAGACGTTAAGTCTCTCAGTCCCTCCAACAGGAGACGTTAAGTCTCTCAGTCCCTCCAACAGGAGACGTTAAGTCTCTCAGTCCCTCCAACAGGAGTCTTAAGTCTCTCAGTCCCTCCAACAGGAGTCTTAAGTCTCTCAGTCCCTCCAACAGGAGTCTTAAGTCTCTCAGTCCCTCCAACAGGAGATGTTAAGTTTCAGTCCCTCTAACAGCAGACAGTACGTCTGTTAGTCCCTCCAACAGGAGTCTTAAGTCTCTCAGTCCCTCCAACAGCAGACAGTAAGTCTGTTAGTCCCTCCAACTGCAGACAGTAAGTCTGTTCGTCCCTCCAACAGCAGACAGTAAGTCTGTTAGTCCCTCCAACAGCAGACAGTAACTCTGTTAGTCCCTCCAACAGCAGACAGTAAGTCTGTTAGTCCCTCCAACAGCAGACAGTAAGTCTGTTCGTCTCTCCAACAGCAGACGGTAAGTCTGTTAGTCCCTCCAACAGCAGACGGTAAGTCTGTTAGTCCCTCCAACAGCAGACAGTAAGTCTGTTAGTCCCTCCAACAGCAGACAGTAAGTCTGTTAGTCCCTCCAACAGCAGACGGTAAGTCTGTTAGTCCCTCCAACAGCAGACAGTAAGTCTGTTAGTCCCTCCAACAGCAGACAGTAAGTCTGTTAGTCCTCCAACAGCAGACAGTAAGTCTGTTCGTCCCTCCAACAGCAGACAGTAAGTCTGTTAGTCCCTCCAACAGCAGACAGTAAGTCTGTTAGTCCCTCCAATAGCAGACGGTAAGTCTGTTAGTCCCTCCAACAGCAGACAGTAAGTCTGTTAGTCCTCCAACAGCAGACAGTAAGTCTGTTAGTCCCTCCAACAGCAGACAGTAAGTCTGTTAGTCCCTCCAACAGCAGACAGTAAGTCTGTTACTCCTCCAACAGCAGACAGTAAGTCTGTTAGTCCCTCCAACAGCAGACAGTAAGTCTGTTAGTCCCTCCAACAGCAGACAGTAAGTCTGTTAGTCCTCCAACAGCAGACAGTAAGTCTGTTAGTCCCTCCAACAGCAGACAGTATGTCTGTTAGTCCCTCCAACAGCAAACAGTAAGTCTGTTAGTCCCTCCAACAGCAGACAGTAAGACTGTTAGTCCCTCCAACAGCAGACAGTAAGTCTGTTAGTCCCTCCAACAGCAGACAGTAAGTCTGTTAGTCCTCCAACAGCAGACAGTATGTCTGTTAGTCCCTCCAACAGCAGACAGTAAGTCTGTTAGTCCCTCCAACAGCAGACGGTAAGTCTGTTAGTCCCTCCAACAGTAGACAGTAAGTCTGTTAGTCCCTCCAACAGCAGACAGTAGGTCTGTTAGTCCTCCAACAGCAGACAGTAAGTCTGTTAGTCCCTCCAACAGCAGACAGTAAGTCTGTTAGTCCCTCCAACAGCAGACAGTAAGTCTGTTAGTCCTCCAACAGCAGACAGTAAGTCTGTTAGTCCTCCAACAGCAGACAGTAAGTCTGTTAGTCCCTCCAACAGCAGACAGTAAGTCTGTTAGTCCCTCCAACAGCAGACAGTAAGTCTGTTACTCCTCCAACAGCAGACAGTAAGTCTGTTAGTCCCTCCAACAGCAGACAGTAGGTCTGTTAGTCCTCCAACAGCAGACAGTAAGTCTGTTAGTCCTCCAACAGCAGACGGTAAGTCTGTTAGTCCTCCAACAGCAGACGGTAAGTCTGTTAGTCCTCCAACAGCAGACAGTAGGTCTGTTAGTCCTCCAACAGCAGACAGTAAGTCTGTTAGTCCTCCAACAGCAGACGGTAAGTCTGTTAGTCCTCCAACAGCAGACAGTAAGTCTGTTAGTCCCTCCAACAGCAGACAGTAAGTCTGTTAGTCCCTCCAACAGCAGACAGTAAGTCTGTTAGTCCTCCAACAGCAGACAGTAAGTCTGTTAGTCCCTCCAACAGCAGACAGTAAGTCTGTTAGTCCCTCCAACAGGAGTCTTAAGTCTCTCAATACCATCATTCTGTGATTTTGTTTCAATCTGGACGTGTGTGTGTGTGTGTTTGTGTGAGCAGGGGAAAAAAGCAGAACCCAACTCTGTTTCACTCTCTCTCACACACACTATTTCTCCTTTTCTTCCTCACTCTCTAGAAGGACTTCCTGCCTGGTATGTGCAGCTCTCCCTCATCCTCCCGCTCTCCAACTCTCCAGCTCTCCCAATACAGGCACCATTAACCTAACCTACCAGTTAGAAGTTTCAAAGCTCACCCACTTTCTATGCAAGTACCAGACACGCAGCCAAAGCTCTTCTGCTCTCCTTCACTCTCAGTACAAGCACCAGTCCATAGCGCCAAAGCTCTCCCGCTCTCTCCCACTACAAGCACCTGACACCCATGTAAAGCTCTCCCGCTCTCTCCCACTACAAGCACCTGACACCCATGTAAAGCTCTCCCGCTCTCTCCCACTACAAGCACCTGACACCCATGTAAAGCGCTCCCTCTCTCTCCCACTACAAGCACCCGACAGCCATCTAAAGCTCTCCCGCTCTCTCCCACTACAAGCACCCGACAGCCATCTAAAGCTCTCCCTCGCTCTCCCACTACAAGCACCCGACAGCCATCTAAAGCTCTCCCTCTCTCTCCCACTACAAGCACCCGACAGCCATCTAAAGCTCTCCCTCTCTCTCCCACTACAAGCACCCGACACCCATCTAAAGCTCTCCCTTTCTCTCCCACTACAAGCACCCAATATCCATCTAAAGCTCTCCCTCTCTCTCCCACTACAAGCACCCGATAGCCATCTAAAGCTCTCCCTCGCTCTCCCACTACAAGCACCCGACAGCCATCTAAAGCTCTCCCTCGCTCTCCCACTACAAGCACCCGACAGCCATCTAAAGCTCACCCTCTCTCTCCCACTACAAGCACCCGACAGCCATCTAAAGCTCTCCCTCTCTCTCCCACTACAAGCACCCGACAGCCATCTAAAGCTCTCCCTCGCTCTCCCACTACAAGCACCCGACAGCCATCTAAAGCTCTCCCTCTCTCTCCCACTACAAGCACCCGACAGCCATCTAAAGCTCTCCCTCTCTCTCCCACTACAAGCACCCGACAGCCATCTAAAGCTCTCCTCGCTCTCCCACTACAAGCACCCGACAGCCATCTAAAGCTCTCCCTCTCTCTCCCACTACAAGCACCCGACAGCCATCTAAAGCTCTCCCTCTCTCTCCCACTACAAGCACCCAACATCCATCTAAAGCTCTCCCTCGCTCTCCCACTACAAGCACCCAACATCCATCTAAAGCTCTCCCTCTCTTTCACAAGTACCAGAGACACAGCGAAAGCTCTTTCACTCCCTCTCCAAATCTAATCAAAGTTTATTGGTCACGTACTTTACACACGGTACAGTGAAATGCTTGCTTGCTAACTCTCTTCAACAATGCTGTACAATAACGATATCTGTCAAGAGTCACATGCCAAATACAAAAGTCCAAAAATAACAAATAGAAACAATAGAAGAAGAATGAGTACGAAGTATACTAGTATGAGAAGTCTGTACATAATAGATTGTTATACAAATAGAAGAGTCCTTCCACCAATTAGATGTCTTTTGAGTAGTGTACCTTGGTGAAAAAACATACCGACATAAAGAGCACATTTAACTTACTAGAAAACATGTTTTCCCATCTGAAGAGGTTACATTTCTTTTTTAAATGGACTATAGCTCGTGCCTGTTAAGTGACGAATAAAGTAACAGGGTTGACGACTTCATCATAAATCAGCCACGAGTCCTCTTGTGACGGGGAATGGGGAAGTCTTGTTGTGTGCTAGGAAATGCAAGCGTAAAAAAAGAAAAATAATTGTTTGAACATTTCTAGCTTGTCTATCTCAGCTTTCCACCACAAAACACTAGACCATGGCCCAAAACACCAGAACATGGCCCAAAACACTCGAACAGGGCCCAAAACACTAGAACAGGGCCCAAAACACTCAAACAGGGCCCAAAACACTAGAACATGGCCCAAAACACTCAAACAGGGCCCCAAACTCTAGAAAATGGCCCAAAACACTAGAACATGGCCGAAAACACTCGAACAGGGCCCAAAATACTAGAACATGGCCCAAAACACTCGAACAGGGCCCAAACCGTCCAACAGGGCCCAAAACACTAGAACATGGCCCAAAACACTCGAACAGGGCCCAAAACACTCAAACAGGGCCCAAAACACTAGAACATGGCCCAAAACACTAGAACATGGCCCAAAACACTCGAACAGGGCCCCAAACACTATAACATGGCCCAAAACACTCGAACAGGGCCCAAAACACTCAAACAGGGCCCAAAACACTAGAACATGGCCCAAAACTCAAGAACATGGCCCAAAACACTAGAACATGGCCCAAAACTCTAGAAAATGGTCCAAAATAGTAGAACAGGGCCTAAAACACTAGAACAGGGCCCAAAACACTAGAACATGGCCCAAAATAGTAGAACAGGGCCCAAAACACTACAACATGGCCCAAAACTCTAGAAAATGGTCCAAAATAGTAGAACAGGGCCTAAAACACTAGAACAGGGCCCAAAACACTAGAACATGGCCCAAAATAGTAGAACAGGGCCCAAAACACTAGAACATGGCCCAAAACTCTAGAAAATGGTCCAAAATAGTAGAACAGGGCCCAAAACACTAGAACATGGCCCAAGACACTAGAAAATGGTCCAAAATAGTAGAACAGGGCCTAAAACACTAGAACAGGGCCCAAAACACTAGAACATGGCCCAAAATAGTAGAACAGGGCCCAAAACACTAGAACATGGCCCAAGACACTAGAACATGGCCCAAAATAGTAGAACCAGTTCACCTGCTTTACACTATAATTTAACTTACAGATGTTCAGTGTTTCTTTTGAAGAAAAAAAAAGGAATAGTTTCACCATATAAAATGAGAGTTCAGCTCACGTAACAGGGTTCACCTTAAAATGAAGGACAG
The DNA here is from genome assembly GCF_036934945.1 of Oncorhynchus masou masou. NCBI lineage: Eukaryota > Metazoa > Chordata > Actinopteri > Salmoniformes > Salmonidae > Oncorhynchus > Oncorhynchus masou. The sequence goes on from NW_027012687.1 coordinate 13,773, forward strand.
ACGGAAATGATTCACCAATCACATGAAATAAATAATCATCTTCAGAAATGACTTTTGTCAAGTCAACAAAATGACTAGGGCTTTACAAAGATGGTCAAAATGTTGGGATTATAGCGCCTTCACAAAATATTCATACCCCTTGACTTAATTCAATGTGTTTTTTCTCATCCATCTACACACAATACCCCATAATGACAAACTGAAAATATATTTTTTAGAAATGTTTGCTAATTTATTGCAAATGAAACCCAGAACAATCTCATTTATATATAAGTATTCACACCCCTCAGTCAATACTTTGTTGAAGGACCTTTAGCAGCGATTACAGCTGTGAGTCTCTAAGAGCTTTCCATACCTGGATTGTACAATATTTGTCCATTACTCGTAAAAACATGATTCAAGCTCTGTCAAGTTGATTATTGATCATTGCTAGACAGACATTTAACGTCTTTTACTTTTACAGGATGCGTATTTTGCAATATTTTTATTCTGTACAGGCTTCCTTCTTTTCACTCTGTCATTTAGGTTAGTATTGTGGAGTAACTACAATGTTGTTGATCCATCCTCAGGTTTCTCCGATCACAGCCACTCAACTCTGCAACTGTTTTAAAGTCAACATTGGCCTCATGCTGAAATCCCTGAGTAGTTTCTTTCCTGTCTGGCAACTGAGATAGGAAGGATGCCTGTATCTTTGTAGTGACTGGGTGTATTGGTACACCATCCAAACGTCATCATGCTCAAAGGGATATGCAGTCTGTACAGTGAAAAAGTTCAATGAAAAAGTATTTGCTCCCGTTCTGATTTTCTTTATTTTTGCATATTTTTTACACTGAATTTGAGCAGATCTTCAAACAAAATCTAATATTAGATAATTAGGGAACCTGAGTTTACAAATAACACAAAAATGACATGGCAGGGCCCCATTATGCCTGGAAAAACTAAACACTGCATTCCACAGTAAAAACCTCATACCAACCGTCAAGCATGGTGGTGGTAGTATGATGGTTTGAGGAGGCTTTGCTGCCTCAGGACCTGAACGACTTGCCTTAGTAGAAGGAACCATGAACTCTGCAGGAGAATGTCAGGCCATCCGTCTGTGAGCTGAAGCTGAAGTGTAGCTGAGTTATGCAGCGAGACAATGATCCAAAACACACAATCAAGTCTTCATGAAAATGACTAAAAATAAACATATTTGAAGTTTTGGATTGGCCTAGTCAAAGTCCAGATCTAATCCCAATTGAGATGTTGTGGCATAACTTGAAACGAGCAGTTCATGCTTGAAAACCCATAAATGTTGTTCAGTTAAAGCAGTTCTGCATGGAAGAGTGGACCAAAATGCCTCCACAGTGATGTGAGAGACTGATCAACAACTACAGGAAGTGGTTGGTTGGAGTCAGTGCAGCTACAGTAAATTCCTCCACAGCGATGTGAGAGACTGTTCAACAACTACAGGAAGTGGTTGGTTGGAGTCAGTGCAGCTACAGTAAATTCCTCCACAGTGATGTGAGAGACTGATCAACAACTACAGGAAGTGGTTGGTTGTAGTCAGTGCAGCTACAGTAAATTCCTCCACAGTGATGTGAGAGACTGATCAACAACTACAGGAAGTGGTTGGTTGGAGTCAGTGCAGCTACAGTAAATTCCTCCACAGCGATGTGAGAGACTGTTCAACAACTACAGGAAGTGGTTGGTTGTAGTCAGTGCAGCTACAGTAAATTCCTCCACAGTGATGTGAGAGACCGATCAACAACTACAGGAAGTGGTTGGTTGGAGTCAGTGCAGCTACAGTAAATTCCTTCACAGTGATGTGAGAGACTGATCAACAACTACAGGAAGTGGTTGGTTGGAGTCAGTGCAGCTACAGTAAATTCCTCCACAGCGATGTGAGAGACTGTTCAACAACTACAGGAAGTGGTTGGTTGGAGTCAGAGCAGCTACAGTTATTGAGTATAAGGGAGCAATTCCTTTTTCACACAAGGGCATTGGGTGTTCCATAACTTTGTTAATGGGAGTACATGAAATAGGTATGCAATGGTTGTGTTACTTGTTCACTCAGGTTCCCTTTATCTAATATTAAGTTTTGATTAAAGATCTGATAACATTCAGTATTGCATTCATATAAACAAAATAATAATTTATAAAATATTCCATGATGTCTATATTATAGGGCATTTTGTTCAAATATAAGTTTATTTGTGCACAACTTCTACCTACAATATCAAATGGCGTTCATTTTTTCACACACCGCTGGCTGGAAGTAGCAGGTAGACAAAATGAGGAATGTGTCAATCACCGGCCTGAAGATTTAACCTCTTCAATATGATAAAAATGACAGACATGCTATCAATTTACTACACAGATAAGGAATGAGTTACAATGACTTTGACATTAAGGATTGCCCTATTTCCCGGAGCCAGAGACCTGACAAGTCATGCTAGTTGAGCTCTGTGGTTGCTCCAATGGGCAGGTGATTATTATTATTTTTTACGAAAAACAACCAAATGTAAAGAATGTACAGTAGTCTGGTCTGTCAGGTTTTCTCCCCCTGTGTGTAGAGGTGAAAATAACTCATTTAAAAGTGTAGGGTGTGAACTAGTATGTCAGAACTATGTATTTCATCATTCTAGTACATAGTTGCAAAAAAATAATTGTTTTGTTGCATTGCCCAATAGTCACACTATTGTGTAAATCTTTAATTCAAGAAAAAACCAGCTTTTTGGGTGTTGCTCATTCTGTGGCATTCTTACTCATCAACAATGTCACTGTCACTCAAAACATCATGTCCAATTTGGTTCATTTTCTGCAGACGTGTGCTCAGAGTAGGTTTTAAAGCTTAATAATAACGTCTACAGAGTCAAGCCAATCAAACTCGATTCACTCTAGTGGCCTTTTAATTGTCTATGTGAATCCCCACCTCATCCGCATCCTCAACTCATTTGATCTAGTAGCATGCTTCATGTAGTCATCCCTTTATTAATGAATTATACCTCATCCCTTTATTAATTAATTATACCTCATCCCTGTATTAATTAATTATACCTCATCCCTGTATTAATGAATTATACCTCATCCATTTATTGATGAATTTTACCTCATCCCTTCATTAATGAATTATACCTCATCCCTTTATTAATGAATTATACCTCATCCCTTTATTAATGAATTATACCTCATCCATTTATTAATGAATTATACCTCATCCCTTTATTAATGAATTATACCTCATCCATTTATTAATGAATTATACGTCATCCATTTATTGATGAATTATACCTCATCCCTTTATTCATGAATTATACCTCATCCATTTATTGATGAATTATACCTCATCCATTTATTGATGAATTATACCTCATCCCTTTATTAATGAATTATACCTCATCCATTTATTGATGAATTATACCTCATCCCTTTATTCATGAATTATACCTTATCCATTTATTCATGAATTATACCTCATCCCTTTATTAATGAATTATACCTCATCCCTTTATTAATGAATTATACCTCATCCCTTTATTCATGAATTATACCTTATCCATTTATTCATGAATTATACCTCATCCCTTTATTAATGAATTATACCTCATCCCTTTATTAATGAATTATACCTCATCCCTTTATTCATGAATTATACCTTATCCATTTATTCATGAATTATACCTCATCCCTTTATTCATGTATTATACCTTATCCATTTATTCATGAATTATACCTCATCCCTTTATTAATGAATTATACCTCATCCCTTTATTAATGAATTATACCTCATCCCTTTATTAATGAATTATACCTCATTCCTTTATTAATGAATTATACCTCATCCATTTATTGATGAATTATACCTCATCCCTTTATTCATGAATTATACCTCATCCATTTATTGATGAATTATACCTCATCCATTTATTAATGAATTATACCTCATCCCTTTATTAATGAATTATACCTCATCCCTTTATTAATGAATTATACCTCATCCCTTTATTAATGAATTATACCTCATCCCTTTATTAATGAATTATACCTCATCCCTTTAATAATGAATTATACCTCATCCCTTTATTAATTACTTATACCTCATCCCTTTATTAATTAATTATACCTCATCCCTTTACTAATGAATTATACCTCATCCCTTTATTAATGAATTATACCTCATCCCTTTACTAATGAATTATACCTCATCCCTTTATTAATGAATTATACCTCATCCCTTTACTAATTAATTATACCTCATCCCTTTATTAATGAATTATACCTCATCCCTTTATTAGTTAATATACCTCATCCCTTTATTAATTAATTATACCTCATCCCTTTACTAATGAATTATACCTCATCCCTTTATTAATGAATTATACCTCATCCCTTTATTAATGAATTAATTCATCCTTTATTAATTAATTATACCTCATCCCTTTACTAATGAATTATACCTCATCCCTTTATTAATATATACCTCATCCCTTTATTAATTAATTATACCTCATCCCTTTACTAATGAATTATACCTCATCCATTTATTAATGAATTATACCTCATCCCTTTATTAATGAATTATACCTTATCCATTTATTCATGAATTATACCTCATCCCTTTAATAATGAATTATACCTCATCCCTTTATTAATGAATTATACCTCAAATATGCAACAAAATGAAGAAACTGTCTAAAACAGCTTCAGTAGGCACTGTAGAGGAGTCCTTTTCTCCTTTTAGCATTTAGCATTTAATTCAAGTATCACTCTGTATGAACAAAGTTGAGTTCCTCACACTCTTGTTAGCTACAAGTAAACCGTTCAGTGTCACTTA
>NW_027012688.1:0-18586 GCF_036934945.1 Oncorhynchus masou masou
TGTACTTCGTTCAGTTACGTATTGCTACTCACCTAGCCATCTAAATGTGTCTCACCACCTAGCCGTCTCACCACCAAGCCATCTAAATGTGTCGTGCCTCACCACCTAGCCATGTAAATGTGTTGCCGTCTCACCACCTAGCCATGTAAATGTGCTCGTCTCACCACCTAGCCACCTAGCCGTCTCACCACCTAGCCATCTAAATGTGTCGTCGGTCTCACCACTAGCCTAAAGTCGTCTCACCACCTAGCCATGTAAATGTGTCGTCGTCTCACCACCTAGCCATGTAAATGTGCCGTCTCACCACCTAGCCATCTAAATGTGTGCCGTCACCACCACCATGCAAAGCCGTCTCACCACCTAGCCATGTAAATGTGTCGTCGTCCCACCACCTAGCCATGCAAATGTGTCGCCGTCTCACCACCTAGCCATGTAAATGTGTCGTCGTCTCACCACCTAGCCATGTAAAGCCGTCGCTCACCACCTAGCCATGTAAATGTGTCGTCTCACCACCTAGCCATGTAAAGTGCGCCGCCGTCTCACCACCTAGCCATGTAAATGTGTCGTCTCACCACTTAGCCGTCTCACCACCTAGCCATCTAAATGTGTCGTCATCTCACCACCTAGCCTAAATGTGTCGGCCTCACCACCACCTAGCCATCTAAATGTGTCGTCGTCTCACCACCTAGCCGTCTCACCGACATCTAAATGTGTCATCGCTCATCTAAATGTGTCGTCGTCTCACCACCTAGCCATGTAAATGTGTCGTCGTCTCACCACCTAGCCATCTAAATGTCTGCCCCTCACCACCTAGCCATCTAAATGTGTCGTGTCTCACCACCTAGCCATCTCACCACCTAGCCATGTAAATGTGTGTGCACGGGTGCCTCACCACCTAGCCATGTAAATGTGTCGTCGCCTCACCACCTAGCCATGTAAATGTGTCACCACCTAGCCATCTAAAAAGTCGCTCCTCACCACCTAGCCATCTAAATGTGTTGCCTCACCACCTAGCCGTCTCACCACCTAGCCATGTAAATGTGTCGTCGTCTCACCACCTCGCCTGTAAATGTGTCGTCGTCTCACCACCTAGCCATGTAAATGTGTCACCACCTAGCCGTCTCACCACCTAGCCATGTAAATGTGTCTAGCCATCTCACCACCTAGCCATGTAAATGTGTAGTCTCACCACCTAGCCATCTAAATGTGTCATCATCTCACCACCAGTCATCTAAATGTGCCGTCTCACCACCTAGCCATCTAAATGTGTTGTCGTCTCACCACCTAGTCTCACTCACCTAGCCGTCTCACCACCTAGCCCGTGCCTCATCACCTAGCCATAAATGTGCCTGTCGCTTGCCTCACCACCGAGCCATCTAAATGTGTCATCGTCCACCACCTAGCCATCTAAATGTGTCGTCGTCTCACCACCTAGCCATGTAAATGTGTCGTCGTCTCACCACCTAGCCATCTAAATGTGTCGTCGTCTCACCACCTAGCCATGTAAATGTGTCGTCGTCTCACCACCTAGCCATGGGAAGCTGCCTCACCACCTAGCCATCTAAATGTGTTGCCGTCTCACCACCTAGCCATGTAAATGTGTCTGCCTCACCACCTAGCCATGTAAATGTGTCGTCGTCTCACCACCTAGCCATGTAAATGTGTCGTCTCACCACCTAGCCATCTAAATGTGTGCCGTCTCACCACCTAGCCATCTAAATGTGTCGTCGCCTCACCACCTAAAGCCGTCTCACCACCTAGCCATGTAAATGTGTCGTAGTCTCACCACCTAGCCATGTAAATGTGTCACCTAGCCATGTAAATGCTGCCTCACCAGCCATCTAAATGTGTCATCGTGCCTCACCACCTAGCCGTCTCACCACCTAGCCATGTAAATGTCTCTCACCACCTGTGCCTCACCACCTAGCCGTCTCACCACCTAGCCATCTAAATGTCGTCACCACCTAGCCGTCTCACCACCTAGCCATCTAAATGTCATCGTCTCACCACCTAGTCATCTAAATGTGTCGTCGCCTCACCACCTAGCCATGTAAATGTGTGTCCTTCACCACCAGCCATCTAAATGTGTTGCCGTCTCACCACCTAGCCATGTAAATGTGTCGTTGTCTCACCACCTAGCCGTCTCATCACCTAGCCATCTAAATGTGTCATCGCCTCACCACCTAGCCATGTAAATGTGTCTCACCACCGAGCCATGTAAATGTGTCATCGTCTCACCACCTAGCCATCTAAATGTGTCGTCTCACCACCTAGCCATCTAAATGTGTCATCACCTAGCCGTCTCACCACCAGCCATGTAAATGTGTCAGTCTCACCACCTAGCCATGTAAATGTGTCGCCACCACCACCTAGCCATGTAAATGTGCCGTCGTCACCACCTCTCACCACCACCTAGCCTCACCATGTAAATGTAGCCATCTAAATGTGTCATCGTCTCACCACATCTAAAGCCGTCTCATCACCTAGCCATCTAAATGTGTCATCGTCTCACCACCTAGCCGTCTCACCACCGAGCCATCTAAATGTGTCATCGTCTCACCACCTAGCCATCTAAATGTGTCGTGCCTCACCACCTAGCCATGTAAATGTGTCGTCGCCTCACCACCTAGCCATCTAAATGTGTTGCCGTCTCACCACCTAGCCATGTAAATGTGTCGCCATGTAAATGTGTGCCTCACCACCTAGCCGTCTCACCACCTAGCCATCTAAATGTGCGTCGTCTCACTACCTAGTCGTCTCACCACCTAGCCATGTAAATGTGTCGTCGTCTCACCACCTAGCCATGTAAATGTGCCATCTAAATGTGTCGCCGTCTCACCACCTAGCCATCTAAATGTGTCGCCTCACCACCTAGCCATCTCGTCTCACCACCTAGCCATCTCACCACCTAGCCATGTAAATGTGTCGTCATTCCCACCACCTCTCACCACCTAGCCATGTAAATGTGTCTCACCACCTAGCCGTCTCACCACCTAGCCATGTAAATGTGTCGTCTCACCACCTAGCCATCTAAATGTGTCTCACCACCTAGCCATGTAAATGTGTCGTGCCTCACCACCTAGCCATCTAAATGTGTCGTCTCACCACCTAGCCATGTAAATGTGTCGCCATTTCACCACCTCTCACCACCTAGCCATCTAAATGTGTCGTCGTCTCACCACCTAGCCGTCTCACCACCTAGCCATGTAAATGTGTCGTCAGTCTCACCACCTAGCCATGTAAATGTGTCTCATCACACCACCTAGCCATCTAAATGTGTCGTCGTCTCACCACCTAGCCATCTAAATGTGTGTGCCTCACCACCTAGCCGTCTCACCACCTAGCCATGTAAATGTGTCGTCGTCTCACCACCCGCCATGTAAATGTGTCGTCTCACCACCTAGCCATGTAAATGTGTCGTCGTCTCACCACCTAGCCATCTAAATGTGTCGCCGTCTCACCACCTAGCCATGTAAATGTGTCGTCGTCTCACCACCTAGCCATGTAAATGTGTCTAAATGTGTCGTCTCACCACCTAGCCATCTAAATGTCACCGTTCCCCACCACCTCTCACCACCTAGCCATGTAAATGTGTCGTCGTCTCACCACCTAGCCATGTAAATGTGTCGTCAGTCTCACCACCTAGCCATGTAAATGTGTCGCCGTCTCACCACCTAGCCATGTAAATGTGTCGTGCCTCACCACCTAGCCATCGTCTCACCACCTAGCCATGTAAATGTGTCGTCGTCTCACCACCTAGCCATGTAAATGTGCCTCACCACCTAGCCATGTAAATGTGGCGCCTCACCACCTAGCCATGTAAATGTGTCGTCACCACCTAGCCGTCTCACCACCTAGCCATGTAAATGTGTCGCCGTCTCACCACCTAGCCATGTAAATGTGTCGTCGTCTCACCACCTAGCCATCTAAATGTGTCGCCTCACCACCTAGCCGTCTCACCACCAAGCCATCTAAATGTGTCATCGTCTCACCACCTAGCCATCTAAATGTGTCGTCGTAGCCTCACCCACCTAGCCATCTAAATGTGTTGCCGTCTCACCACCTAGCCATGTAAATGTGTCGCCTCACTCGTCTCACCACCTAAAGCCGTCTCACCACCTAGCCATCTAAATGTGTCGTAGCCGTCTCACCACCTAGCCATGTAAATGTGTCGCATGTAAATGTGTCGTCTCACCACCTAGCCATGTAAATGTGTCGCCTCAACACCTAGCCGTCTCACCACCTAGCCATCTAAATGTGTCATCGTCTCACCACACCCAGCCGTCTCACCACCTAGCCATCTAAATGTGTCGCCGTCTCACCACCTAGCCATGTAAATGTGTCGTCGTCTCACCACCTAGCCATCTAAATGTGTCGTTGTCTCACCACCTAGCCATCTAAATGTGTCACCACCTGCCGTCTCACCACCTAGCCATCTAAATGTGTCGTCGTCTCACCACCTAGCCGTCTCACCACCTAGCCATGTAAATGTGTCGTCGTCTCACCACCTAGCCATGTAAATGTGTCGCCTCACCACCTAGCCATGTAAATGTGTCGTCAGTTCACCACCTAGCCATGTAAATGTCGTCTCACCACCTAGCCATGTCTCACCACCTAGCCATGTAAATGTGTCGTCGTCACCACCTAGCCTCACCACCTAGCCATGTAAATGTGTCGTCGTCACCACCTAGCCATCTAAATGTGTCGCCGTCTCACCACCTAGCCATCTAAATGTGTCGTCGTCTCACCACCTAGCCATGTAAATGTGTCGTCGTCTCACCACCTAGCCATGTAAATGTGTCGTCGTCTCACCACCTAGCCATGTAAATGTGTCGTCGAGTCTCACCACCTAGCCATGTAAATGTGTCGTCGTCTCACCACCTAGCCATGTAAATGTGTCGCTCCGTCTCACCACCTAGCCCTAAATCTAAATGTGTCGTCGTCTCACCACCTAGCCATCTAAATGTGTCGTCGTCTCACCACCTAGCCATGTAAATGTGTCGTCGTCTCTCACCACCTAGCCATCTAAATGTGTCGCATGTAAATGTGTCGTCTCACCACCTAGCCATCTAAATGTGTCATCGTCTCACCACCTAGCCGTCTCACCACCTAGCCATGTAAATGTGTCGTCTTACCACCTAGCCGTCTCACCACCTAGCCATGTAAATGTGTCGCCGTCTCACCACCTAGCCATGTAAATGTGTCGTCCTCACCACCACCGTCTCACCACCTAGCCATCTAAATGTGTCATCGTCTCACCACCTAGCCATCTAAATGTGTCGTCGTCTCACCACCTAGCCATCTAAATGTGTCGTCGTCTCACCACCTAGCCATCTAAATGTGTCGTCGTCTCACCACCTAGCCATCTAAATGTGTCGCGTCTCACCACCTAGCCATGTAAATGTGTCGTCGTCTCACCACCTAGCCATGTAAATGTGTCGTAGCCGTCTCACCACCTAGCCATGTAAATGTGTCGCCGTCTCACCACCTAGCCATCTAAATGTCGTCTCACCACCTAGCCATCTAAATGTGTCATCGTCTCACCACCTAGCCATCTAAATGTGTCATCGTCTCACCACCTAGCCATCTAAATGTGTCGCCGTCTCACCACCTAGCCATCTAAATGTGTCATCGTCTCACCACCTAGCCGTCTCACCACCTAGCCATGTAAATGTGTCGTCGTCTCACCACCTAGCCATGTAAATGTGTCGTCGTCTCACCACCTAGCCGTCTCATCACCTAGCCATCTAAATGTGTCATCGTCTCACCACCTAGCCGTCTCACCACCTAGCCATCTAAATGTGTCATCGTCTCACCACCTAGCCATCTAAATGTGTCGTCGTCTCACCACCTAGCCATGTAAATGTGTCGTCGTCTCACCACCTAGCCGTCTCACCACCTAGCCATCTAAATGTGTCGTCGTCTCACTACCTAGTCGTCTCACCACCTAGCCATGTAAATGTGTCGTGTCTCACCACCTAGCCATGTAAATGTGTCGTCTCACCACCTGCCGTCTCACCACCTAGCCATCTAAATGTGTCGTCATCTCACCACCTAGTCATCTAAATGTGTTGTCGTCTCACCACCTAGCCATCTAAATGTGTCGTCGTCTTCACCAGCCTAGCCGTCTCACCACCTAGCCATCTAAATGTGTCGTCATCTCACCACCTAGCCATGTAAATGTGTCGTCGTCTCACCACCTAGCCATGTAAATGTGTTGCCGTCTCACCACCTAGCCATCTAAATGTGTTGCCGTCTCACCACCTAGCCTAAATGTGTCGTCGTCTCACCACCTAGCCATGTAAATGTGTCGTTGTCTTACCACCTAGACGCCTCACCACCTAGCCATCTAAATGTGTCGTCGTCTCACCACCTAGCCATGTAAATGTGTCGTCGTCTCACCACCTAGCCATCTAAATGTGTCGTCGTCTCACCACCTAGCCATCTAAATAGCCATGTAAATGTCGTCTCACCACCTAGCCATCTAAATGTGTCGCTCCTCACCACCTAGCCATCTAAAGCCGTCTCACCACCAAGCCATCTAAATGTGTCGTCGTCTCACCACCTAGCCATGTAAATGTGTCGTCGTCTCACCACCTAGCCATGTAAATGTGTCTCACCACCTAGCCATGTAAATGTGTCCTCGTCTCACCACCTAGCCATGTAAATGTGTCGCCGTCTCACCACCTAGCCATCTAAATGTGTCGTCGTCTCATCACCTAGCCATCTAAATGTGTCATCGTCTCACCACCTAGCCGTCTCACCACCGAGCCATGTAAATGTGTCATCGTCTCACCACCTAGCCATCTAAATGTGTCGCCGCCTCACCACCTAGCCGTCTCACCACCTAGCCATGTAAATGTGTCGTCGTCTCACCACCTAGCCATCTAAATGTGTCGTCGTTCTCACCACCTAGCCGTCTCATCACCTAGCCATCTAAATGTGTCATCGTCTCACCACCTAGCCGTCTCACCACCGAGCCATGTAAATGTGTCATCGCCTCACCACCTAGCCATCTAAATGTGTCGTCGTCTCACCACCTAGCCATGTAAATGTGTCGCCGTCTCACCACCTAGCCATCTAAATGTGTTGCCGTCTCACCACCTAGCCATGTAAATGTGTCGTCGTCTCACCACCTAGCCGTCTCACCACCTAGCCATCTAAATGTGTCGTCGTCACCACCTAGCCCTAAAGTCGTCGTCTCACCACCTAGCCATGTAAATGTGTCGTCGTCTCACCACCTAGCCATGTAAATGTGTCGTCTCACCACCTAGCCATCTAAATGTGTCCGTCTCACCACCTAGCCATCTAAATGTGTCGTCGCCCTCACCACCTAGCCGTCTCACCACCTAGCCATGTAAATGTGTCGTCGTCTCACCACCTAGCCATGTAAATGTGTCGTCTCACCACCTAGCCATCATAGCCATGTAAATGTCGTCACCACCTAGCCGTCTCACCACCTAGCCATGTAAATGTCGTCGTCTCACCACCTAGCCATGTAAATGTGTCGTCGTCTCACCACCTAGCCATGTAAATGTGTCGTCGTCTCACCACCTAGCCGTCTCACCACCTAGCCATGTAAATGTGTCGTCGTCTCACCACCTAGCCGTCTCACCACCTAGCCATGTAAATGTGTCGTCGTCTCACCACCTAGCCATGTAAATGTGTCGCCTCACCACCTAGCCATCTAAATCTCACCACCTAGCCATCTAAATGTGTCGTCGTCTCACCACCTAGCCAGTAAATGTGTCGTCTCACCACCTAGCCATCTAAATGTGTCGTCGTCTCACCACCTAGCCATGTAAATGTGTCGTCGTCTCACCACCTAGCCATGTAAATGTGTTCACCACCAGCCATCTAAAGTCGTCTCTCACCACCTAGCCATCTAAATGTGTCACCACCAGCCCTGCCGTCTCACCACCTAGCCATGTAAATGTGTCGTCGTCTCACCACCTAGCCATGTAAATGTGTCGTCGTCTCACCACCTAGCCATGTAAATGTGTCGTCGTCTCACCACCTAGCCATCTAAATGTGTTGCCGTCTCACCACCTAGCCATGTAAATGTGTCGTCTCACCACCTAGCCATGTAAATGTGTCATTGTCTCACCACCTAGCCATGTAAATGTGTCGTCGTCTCACCACCTAGCCATGTAAATGTGTCGTCTCACCACCTAGCCATCTAAATGTGTCGTCGTCTCACCACCTAGCCATCTAAATGTGTCGTCGTCTCACCACCTAGCCATCTAAATGTGTCATCGTCTCACCACCTAGCCATCTAAATGTGTTGCCGTCTCACCACCTAGCCATGTAAATGTGTCGTCGTCTCACCACCTAGCCATGTAAATGTGTCGTCGTCTCACCACCTAGCCGTCTCATCACCTAGCCATCTAAATGTGTCATCGTCTCACCACCTAGCCATCTAAATGTAAGTCTCACCACCGAGCCATCTAAATGTGTCATCGTCTCACCACCTAGCCATCTAAATGTGTCGTCGTCTCACCACCTAGCCATGTAAATGTGTCGTCGTCTCACCACCATCTAAAGCCGTCTCACCACCTAGCCATGTAAATGTGTCGTCGTCTCACCACCTAGTCGTCTCACCACCTAGCCATCTAAATGTCGTCTCACTAGCCTAAATGTGTCGTCTCACCACCTAGCCATCTAAATGTGTCGCCGTCTCACCACCTAGCCATCTAAATGTGTGTCGTCTCACCACCTAGCCATCTAAATGTGTCGTCGTCTCACCACCTAGCCATGTAAATGTGTCGTCTCACCACCTAGCCATGTAAATGTGTCGCCGTCTCACCACCTAGCCATGTAAATGTGTCGTCGTCTCACCACCTAGCCATCTCAAATGTGCCATCTCTCACCACCTAGCCGTCTCACCACCTAGCCATCTAAATGTGTCGTCGCCTCACCACCAAGCCTAAATGTGCCGTCTCACCACCTAGCCATGTAAATGTGTCGTCGTCTCACCACCTAGCCATGTAAATGTGTCGTCGTCTCACCACCTAGCCATCTAAATGTGTCGTCGTCTCTCACCACCTAGCCATCTAAATGTGTCGTCGTCTCACCACCTAGCCGTCTACCACCACCTAGCCATGTAAATGTGTCGTCGTCTCACCACCTAGCCATGTAAATGTGTCTCGTCTCACCACCTAGCCATGTAAATGTGTCGCCGTCTCACCACCTAGCCATCTAAATGTGTTGTCGTCTCACCACCTAGCCATGTAAATGTGTCGTCGTCTCACCACCTAGCCATGTAAATGTGTCGTCGTCTCACCACCTAGCCATCTAAATGTGTCGTCGTCTCACCACCTAGCCATCTAAATGTGTGTTGCCGTCTCACCACCTAGCCATGTAAATGTGTCGTCGTCTCACCACCTAGCCATGTAAATGTGTCGCGTCTCACCACCTAGCCATGTAAATGTGTCGTCGTCTCACCACCTAGCCATGTAAATGTGTCGTCGTCTCACCACCTAGCCATGTAAATGTGTCGTCTCACCACCTAGCCATGTAAATGTGTCTCACCACCTAGCCATCTAAATGTGTCGCCGTCTCACCACCTAGCCATCTAAATGTGTCATCGTCTCACCACCTAGCCGTCTCACCACCTAGCCATGTAAATGTGTCGTCGTCTTCACCACCTAGCCATGTAAATGTGTGTCGTCTCACCACCTAGCCGTCTCACCACCTAGCCATCTAAATGTGTCATCGTCTCACCAGCCCTAAATGTGCCGTCTCACCACCTAGCCATCTAAATGTGTCACCATCGTCTCACCACCTAGCCATCTAAATGTGTCGTCGTCTCACCACCTAGCCATGTAAATGTGTCGTCGTCTCACCACCTAGCCATCTAAATGTGTTGCCGTCTCACCACCTAGCCATCTAAATGTGTCGTCGTCTCACCACCTAGCCGTCTCACCACCTAGCCATGTAAATGTGTCACCACCTAGTCGTCTCACCACCTAGCCATGTAAATGTGTCGTCGTCTCACCACCTAGCCATGTAAATGTGTCGTCATCTCACCACCTAGCCATCTAAATGTGTCGTCGTCTCACCACCTAGCCATGTAAATGTGTCGTCGTCTCACCACCTAGCCATGTAAATGTGTCGTCGTCTCACCACCTAGCCATCTAAATGTGTCGTGTCTCACCACCTAGCCATCTAAATGTGTCGTCGTCTCACCACCTAGCCATGTAAATGTGTCGTCGTCTCACCACCTAGCCATCTAAATGTGTCGTCGTCTCACCACCTAGCCATGTAAATGTGTCGTCTGTCTCACCACCTAGCCATCTAAATGTGTCGTCGTCTCACCACCTAGCCATCTAAATGTGTCGTCGTCTCACCACCTAGCCATGTAAATGTCTCACGTCTCACCAAGCCATCTAAATGTGCGTCGTCTCACCACCTAGCCATGTAAATGTGTCGTCGTCTCACCACCTAGCCATCTAAATGTGTGTGTTGCCGTCTCACCACCTAGCCATCTAAATGTGTTGCCTCACCACCTAGCCCGTCTCACCACCTAGCCATCTAAATGTGTCGTCGTCGTCTCACCACCTAGCCATGTAAATGTGTCGTCGTCTCACCACCTAGCCATGTAAATGTGTCGTCGTCTCACCACCTAGCCATCTAAATGTGTCGCCGTCTCACCACCTAGCCATGTAAATGTGTCGTCGTCTCACCACCTAGCCATGTAAATGTGTCGTCGTCTCACCACCTAGCCATGTAAATGTGTCGTCGTCTCACCACCTAGCCATGTAAATGTGTCGTCGTCTCACCACCTAGCCATCTAAATGTGTCGTCGTCTCACCACCTAGCCATCTAAATGTGTCGCCGTCTCACCACCTAGCCATCTAAATGTGTCATCGTCTCACCACCTAGCCGTCTCACCACCTAGCCATGTAAATGTGTCGTCGTCTCACCACCTAGCCATGCCATGTGTGTCACCAATGTGTGCCGTCTCATCACCTAGCCATCTAAATGTGTCATCGTCTCACCACCTAGCCGTCTCACCACCGAGCCATCTAAATGTCATCTGCCTCACGTCTCACCACCTAGCCATCTAAATGTGTCGTCGTCTCACCACCTAGCCATGTAAATGTGTCGTCGTCTCACCACCTAGCCATCTAAATGTGTCGCCGTCTCACCACCTAGCCATGTAAATGTGTCGTCGTCTCACCACCTAGCCCGTCTCACCACCTAGCCATGTAAATGTCGTCTCGTCGTCTCACCACCTAGCCATGTAAATGTGTCGTCTCACCACCTAGCCATGTAAATGTGTCGTCTCACCACCTAGCCATCTAAATGTGTCGTCGTCTCACCACCACCATCTAAATGTGCCGTCTCACCACCTAGCCATGTAAATGTGTCGTCGTCTCACCACCTAGCCATCTAAATGTGTCGTCGTCTCACCACCTAGCCCGTCTCACCACCTAGCCATGTAAATGTGTCGTCGTCTCACCACCTAGCCATCTAAATGTAAATGTGTCGTCGTCTCACCACCTAGCCATGTAAATGTGTCGTCATCTCACCACCTAGCCATCTAAATGTGTCGTCGTCTCACCACCTAGCCATCTAAATGTGTCGTCGTCTCACCACCTAGCCGTCTCACCACCTAGCCATCTAAATGTGTCGTCGTCTCACCACCTAGCCATGTAAATGTGTCGTCGTCTCACCACCTAGCCATGTAAATGTGTTGTCGTCTCACCACCTAGCCATCTAAATGTGTGCCGTCTCACCACCTGCCGTCTCACCACCTAGCCATGTAAATGTGTCGTTGTCTTCACCACCTAGCCGTCTCACCACCTAGCCATGTAAATGTGTGTCGTCTCACCACCTAGCCATGTAAATGTGTCGTCGTCTCACCACCTAGCCATGTAAATGTGTCGTCGTCTCACCACCTAGCCATCTAAATGTGTCGTCGTCTCACCACCAGCCATCTAAATGTGTCGTCGTCTCACCACCTAGCCATGTAAATGTGTCGTCGTCTCACCACCTAGCCATCTAAATCGTCTCACCACCTAGCCATGTAAATGTGTCGTCGTCTCACCACCTAGCCATGTAAATGTGTGCCGTCTCACCACCTAGCCATCTAAATGTGTCGTCGTCTCACCACCTAGCCATGTAAATGTGTCGTCTCACCACCTAGCCATGTAAATGTGTAGCCGTCTCACCACCTAGCCATCTAAATGTGTCGTCGTCTCACCACCTAGCCATCTAAATGTGTCGTCGTCTCACCACCTAGCCATGTAAATGTGTCGTCGTCTCACCACCTAGCCATCTAAATGTGTCGTCGTCTCACCACCTAGCCATGTAAATGTGTCGCCGTCTCACCACCTAGCCATGTAAATGTGTCGTCGTCTCACCACCTAGCCATGTAAATGTGTCGTCGTCTCACCACCTAGCCATGTAAATGTGTTGCCGTCTCACCACCTAGCCATGTAAATGTGTGTGTCTCACCACCTAGCCGTCTCACCACCTAGCCATGTAAATGTGTCGCCCTCACCACCTAGCCGTCTCACCACCTAGCCATGTAAATGTGTCGTCGTCTCACCACCTAGCCATGTAAATGTGTCGTCGTCTCACCACCTAGCCATCTAAATGTGCGTCGTCTCACCACCTAGCCATCTAAATGTGTCATCGTCGTCTCACCACCTAGCCATCTAAATGTGTCGTCGTCTCACCACCTAGCCATGTAAATGTGTCGTCTCTCACCACCTAGCCGTCTCACCACCTAGCCATCTAAATGTGTCGATCTCACCACCTAGCCATCGTCTCACCACCTAGCCATGTAAATGTGTCGTCGTCTCTCACCACCTAGCCATGTAAATGTGTCGTCGTCTCACCACCTAGCCATCTAAATGTGTCGTCGTCTCACCACCTAGCCATGTAAATGTGTCGCCGTCTCACCACCTAGCCATGTAAATGTGTCGTCGTCTCACCACCTAGCCGCCGTCTCACCACCTAGCCATCTAAATGTGTCATCGTCTCACCACCTAGCCGTCTCACCACCTAGCCATGTAAATGTGTCGTCGTCTCACCACCTAGCCATGTAAATGTGTCGTCGTCTCACCACCTAGCCGTCTCATCACCTAGCCATCTAAATGTGTCATCGTCTCACCACCTAGCCGTCTCACCACCGAGCCATCTAAATGTGTCATCGTCTCACCACCTAGCCATCTAAATGTGTCGTCGTCTCACCACCTAGCCATGTAAATGTGTCGTCGTCTCACCACCTAGCCATCTAAATGTGTTGCCGTCTCACCACCTAGCCATGTAAATGTGTCGTCGTCTCACCACCACCTCGTCTCACCACCTAGCCATCTAAATGTGTCGTCGTCTCACTACCTAGTCGTCTCACCACCTAGCCATGTAAATGTGTCGTCTCACCACCTAGCCATGTAAATGTGTCGTCTCACCACCTAGCCATCTAAATGTGTCGTCGTCTCTCACCAGCCCTAAATGTGTTGCCGTCTCACCACCTAGCCATGTAAATGTGTCGTCGTCTCACCACCTAGCCATGTAAATGTGTCGTCGTCTCACCACCTAGCCATGTAAATGTGTCGTCGTCTCACCACCTAGCCGTCTCACCACCTAGCCATGTAAATGTGTGTCGTCTCACCACCTAGCCGTCTCACCACCTAGCCATGTAAATGTGTCGTCGTCTCACCACCTAGCCATGTAAATGTGTCGTCATCTCACCACCTAGCCATCTAAATGTGTCGTCGTCTCACCACCTAGCCATCTAAATGTGTCGTCGTCTCACCACCTAGTCTCACCATAGCCATCTAAATGTGTCGTCGTCTCACCACCTAGCCATGTAAATGTGTCGTCGTCTCACCACCTAGCCATGTAAAGCCACCTAGCCATCTAAATGTGTCGCCTCACCACCTAAAGTCCGTCTCACCACCTAGCCATCTAAATGTGTCGTTCGTCTCACCACCTAGCCGTCTCACCACCTAGCCATGTAAATGTGTCGTCGTCTCACCACCTAGCCATGTAAATGTCGTCGTCTCACCACCTAGCCATGTAAATGTGTCGTCGTCTCACCACCTAGCCATCTAAATGTGTCATCGTCTCACCACCTAGCCATCCGTCTCACCACCTAGCCATCTAAATGTGTCGTCGTCTCACCACCTAGCCATCTAAATGTGTCGTCGTCTCACCACCTAGCCATGTAAATGTGTCGTCGTCTCACCACCTAGCCATGTAAATGTGTCGTCTCACCACCCAGCCGTCTCACCACCTAGCCATGTAAATGTGTCGTCGTCTCACCACCTAGCCATGTAAATGTGTCTCGTCTCACCACCTAGCCATGTAAATGTGTCGTTGTCTCACCACCTAGCCATCTAAATGTGTCGTCTCACCACCTAGCCATGTAAATGTGTCGTCGTCTCACCACCTAGCCATCTAAATGTGTGTCTCACCACCTAGCCATGTAAATGTGTCGTCTCACCACCTAGCCATGTAAATGTGTCGTCGTCTCACCACCTAGCCATGTAAATGTGTCGTCGTCTCACCACCTAGCCGTCTCACCACCTAGCCATGTAAATGTGTCGTCGTCTCACCACCTAGCCGTCTCACCACCTAGCCATCTAAATGTGTCGTCGTCTCACCACCTAGCCATCTAAATGTGTCATCGTCTCACCACCTAGCCATCTAAATGTGTCGTCGTCTCACCACCTAGCCATCTAAATGTGTCGTCGTCTCACCACCAAGCCATCTAAATGTGTCGTCGTCTCACCACCTAGCCATCACCACCTAGCCATAAATGTGTCGTCATCTCACCACCTAGCCATCTAAATGTGTCGCCTCACCACCTAGCCGTCTCACCACCTAGCCATCTAAATGTGTCTGTCGTCTCACCACCTAGACGTCTCACCACCTAGCCATCTAAATGTGTCGTCGTCTCACCACCTAGCCATGTAAATGTGTCGTCGTCTCACCACCTAGCCATGTAAATGTGTCGCCGTCTCACCACCTAGCCATCTAAATGTGTTGTCTCACCACCTAGCCGTCTCACCACCTAGCCATGTAAATGTGTCGTCGTCTCACCACCTAGCCATGTAAATGTGTCGTCGTCTCACCACCTAGCCATGTAAATGTGTCATCGTCTCACCACCTAGCCATCTAAATGTGTCATCGTCTCACCACCTAGCCATGTAAATGTGCCGTCTCACCACCTAGCCATGTAAATGTGTCGTCGTCTCACCACCTAGCCATGTAAATGTGTCGTCGTCTCACCACCTAGCCATGTAAATGTGTCGCCGTCTCACCACCTAGCCATCTAAATGTGTCATCGTCTCACCACCAGCCATGTAAATGTGTCCGTCTCACCACCTAGCCGTCGTCTCACCACCTAGCCATGTAAATGTGTGTGTCTCACCACCTAGCCATGTAAATGTGTCGTCGTCTCACCACCTAGCCATGTAAATGTGTCGTGCCTCTCACCACCTAAAGCCGTCTCACCACCTAGCCATCTAAATGTGTCACCACCTAGCCGTCTCACCACCTAGCCATCTAAATGTGTCGTCGTCTCACCACCTAGCCATGTAAATGTGTCGTCATCTCACCACCTAGCCATCTAAATGTGTCATCGTCTCACCACCTAGCCATCTAAATGTGTCGTCGTCTCACCACCTAGCCATCTAAATGTGTCATCGTCTCACCACCTAGCCATGTAAATGTGTCGTCACCACCTAGCCGTCTCACCACCTAGCCATCTAAATGTGTCATCGTCTCACCACCTAGCTAAATGTGTCGTCTCTTACCACCACCTCACCAGCCATGTAAATGTGTCGTCGTCTCACCACCTAGCCATGTAAATGTGTCGTCGTCACCTCACCACCTAGCCGTCTCATCACCTAGCCATCTAAATGTGTCATCGTCTCACCACCTCGTCTCACCACCGAGCCATCTAAATGTGTCATCGTCTCACCACCTAGCCATCTAAATGTGTCGTCGTCTCACCACCTAGCCATGTAAATGTGTCGTCTCCCACCACCTAGCCATCTAAATGTGTTGCCGTCTCACCACCTAGCCATGTAAATGTGTCGTCTCACCACCTAGCCGTCTCACCACCTAGCCATCTAAATGTGTCGTCGTCTCACCACCTAGCCATGTAAATGTGTCGTCTCACCACCTAGCCATGTAAATGTGTCGTCTCACCACCTAGCCATCTAAATGTGTAGCCATCTAAATGTGTCTCACCACCTAAAGCCGTCTCACCACCTAGCCATGTAAATGTGTCGTCGTCTCACCACCTAGCCATGTAAATGTGTCGTCTCACCACCTCGTCTCACCACCTAGCCATGTAAATGTGTCGTCGTCTCACCACCTAGCCGTCTCACCACCTAGCCATGTAAATGTGTCGTCGTCTCACCACCTAGCCGTCTCACCACCAAGCCATCTAAATGTGTCGTCGTCTCACCACCTAGCCATGTAAATGTGTCGTCATCTCACCACCTAGCCATCTAAATGTGTCGTCGTCTCACCACCTAGCCATCTAAATGTGTCGCTCACCACCGTCTCACCACCTAGCCGTCTCACCACCTAGCCATGTAAATGTGTCGTTGTCTCACCACCTAGCCATGTAAATGTGTCTCGTCTCACCACCTAGCCATGTAAATGTGTTGTCGTCTCACCACCTAGCCATCTAAATGTGTTGCCGTCTCACCACCTAGCCATAAAAATGTGTCGCGTCTCACCACCTAGCCATGTAAATGTGTCGTTGCCTCACCACCAGCCATCTAAATGTGTGCCGTCTCACCACCTAGCCATGTAAATGTGTCGTCGTCTCACCACCTAGCCATGTAAATGTGTCGTCGTCTCACCACCTAGCCATGTAAATGTGTCGTCGTCTCACCACCTAGCCATGTAAATGTGTCGTCGTCTCACCACCAAGCCATCTAAATGTGTCGTCGTCTCACCACCTAGCCATGTAAATGTGTCGTTGTCTCACCACCTAGCCATGTAAATGTGTCGCCGTCTCACCACCTAGCCATCTAAATGTGTCATCGTCTCACCACCTAGTCTCACCACCTAGCCATGTAAATGTGTCGTCGTCTCACCACCTAGCCATGTAAATCACCACCTAGCCATGTAAATGTGTGTCTCACCACCTAGCCGTCTCACCACCTAGCCATCTAAATGTGTCGTCGTCTCACCACCTAGCCATCTAAATGTGTCGTCGCCTCACCACCTAGCCATGTAAATGTGTCGTCGTCTCACCACCTAGCCATGTAAATGTGTCGTCGTCTCACCACCTAGCCATGTAAATGTGTCGTCGTCTCACCACCACCTAAATGTGTTGCCGTCTCACCACCTAGCCATCTAAATGTGTCGTCGTCTCACCACCTAGCCGTCTCACCACCTAGCCATGTAAATGTGTCGTTGTAGCCGTCTCACCACCTAGCCCGTCGTCTCACCACCTAGCCATGTAAATGTGTCGTCGTCTCACCACCTAGCCATGTAAATGTGTCGTCGTCTCTCACCACCTAGCCATGTAAATGTGTCGTCGTCTCTCACCACCTAGCCATCTCTCACCACCTAGCCATGTAAATGTCGTCGTCACCACCCAGCCGTCTCACCACCTAGCCATCTAAATGTGTCGTGACCCTCACCACCTAGCCATGTAAATGTGTCGCGTCTCACCACCTAGCCATCTAAATGTGTCGTCGTCTCACCACCTAGCCATCTAAATGTCAGTTGCCTCACCACCTAGCCATCTAAATGTGTTGCCTCACCACCGCCTCACCACCTAGCCATCTAAATGTGTGTCATGTAAATGTGTCGTCTCACCACCTAGCCATGTAAATGTGTCGTCGTCTCACCACCTAGCCATGTAAATGTGTCGCCGTCTCACCACCTAGCCATCTAAATGTGTTGCCGTCTCACCACCTAGCCATGTAAATGTACGTCTCACCACCTAGCCATCTAAATGTGTCGTTCACCACCTAGCCGTCTCACCACCTAGCCATGTAAATGTGTCGTGCCTCACCACCTAGCCTGCCTCACCACCTAGCCATCTAAATGTGTCATGCCTCCACCACCTAGCCATCTAAATGTGTTGCCGTCTCACCACCTAGCCATGTAAATGCCGTCTCACCACCTAGCCATAGCCATCTAAATGTGTCATCGTCTCACCACCTAGCCGTCTCACCACCTAGCCATGTAAATGTGCCTCACCACCTAGCCATGTAAATGTGTCGTCTCACCACCTAGCCATGTAAATGTGTCGTCATCACACCACCTAGCCATGTAAATGTGTCGTCGTCTCACCACCTAGCCATGTAAATGTGTCGCCGTCTCACCACCTAGCCATCTAAATGTGTCATCGTCTCACCACCACCATGTAAAGCCGTCTCACCACCTAGCCATCTAAATGTGTCGTCTCACCACCTAGCCGTCTCACCACCTAGCCATGTAAATGTGTCGTCGTTCCTCACCACCTTAGCCGTTCTCATCACCCAGCCATCTAAATGTGTCATCGTTCACCACCTAGCCATCCCACCACCGAGCCATCTAAATGTGTCATCGTCTCACCACCTAGCCATCTAGCAATACGTAACTGAACGTAGCTAAG
>NW_027012689.1:0-18582 GCF_036934945.1 Oncorhynchus masou masou
AATAAATAAAGCACTAAATAAACTTCAGTTAGTGCTAGATACGGCTGCTAGAATCCTGACTAGAACCAAAAAATTTGATCATATTACTCCAGTGCTAGCCTCCCTACACTGGCTTCCTGTCAAAGCAAGGGCTGATTTCAAGGTTTTACTGCTAACCTACAAAGCATTGCATGGGCTTGCTCCTACCTATCTCTCTGATTTGGTCCTGCCGTACATACCTACACGTACGCTACGGTCACAAGACGCAGGCCTCCTAATTGTCCCTAGAATTTCTAAGCAAAAAGCTGGAGGCAGGGCTTTCTCCTATAGAGCTCCATTTTTATGGAACGGTCTGCCTACCCATGTCAGAGACGCAAACTCGGTCTCAACCTTTAAGTCTTTACTGAAGACTCATCTCTTCAGTGGGTCATATGGATTGGAGTGTAGTCTGGCCCAGGAGTGGGAAGGTGAACGGAAGGCTCTGGAGCAACGAACCACCCTTGCTGTCTCTGCCTGGCCGGTTCCCCTCTTTCCACTGGGATTCTCTGCCTCTAACCCTATTACAGGGGCTGAGTCACTGGCTTGCTGGGGCTCTCTCATGCCGTCCCTGGAGGGGTGCGTCACCTGAGTGGGTTGATTCACTGATGTGGTCATCCTGTCTGGGTTGGCGCCCCCTTGGGTTGTGCCGTGGCGGAGATCTTTGCGGGCTATACTCAGCTTTGTCTCAGGATGGTAAGTTGGTGGTTGAAGATATCCCTCCAGTGGTGTGGGGGCTGTGCTTTGGCAAAGTGGGTGGGGTTATATCCTTCCTGTTTGGCCCTGTCCGGGGGTGTCCTCGGGTGGGGCCACAGTGTCTCCTGACCCCTCCTGTCTCAGCCTCCAGTATTTATGCTGCAGTAGTTTATGTGTCGGGGGCTGGGGTCAGTTTGTTATATCTGGAGTACTTCTCCTGTCCAATTCGGTGTCCTGTGTGAATCTAAGTGTGCGTTCTCTAATTCTCTCCTTCTCTCTCTCGGAGGACCTGAGCCCTAGGACCATGCCCCAGGACTACCTGACATGATGACTCCTTGCTGTCCCCAGTCCACCTGGCCGTGCTGCTGCTCCAGTTTCAACTGACCTGAGCCCTAGGACCATGCCCCAGGACTACTTGACATGATGACTCCTTGCTGTCCCCAGTCCACCTGGCCGTGCTGCTGCTCCAGTTTCAACTGTTCTGCCTTATTATTATTCGACCATGCTGGTCATTTATGAACATTTGAACATCTTGGCCATGTTCTGTTATAATCTCTACCCGGCACAGCCAGAAGAGGACTGGCCACCCCACATAGCCTGGTTCCTCTCTAGGTTTCTTCCTAGGTTTTGGCTTTTCTAGGGAGTTTTTCCTAGCCACCGTGCTTCTACACCTGCATTGCTTGCTGTTTGGGGTTTTAGGCTGGGTTTCTGTACAGCACTTTGAGATATCAGCTGATGTACGAAGGGCTATATAAATAAATTTGATTTGATTTGATTTGATTTAATGCAACCGCTGTGTCAGATTTCAAAAAGCTTTACAGAAAATGCACACCATGCAATAATCTGAGTACAGCGCTCAGACAAAAAATTCAAGCCATACAGATATCCGCCATGTCATGGAGTCAACAGAAGTAAGAAATAGTATGATAAATATTTACTTATTTTTAATGATCTTCATCAGAAGGCACTCCCATGAATCCCAGTTCCACAATAAATGTTTGATTTGTTCAATAAAGTCCATCATTTATGTCCAAATACCTCCTTTTTGTTCACACGTTTAGCCCAGTAATCCAAATTCATGATGCGCAAGCCAGACGAAAAGTCAAAAAGTTCCGTTACAGTCCGCAGAAACATGTCAAACGATGTATAGAATCAATCTTTAGGATGTTTTTAACATAAATCTTCAATAATGTTCCAACCGGAGAATTCCTTTGTCTGTAGAATTGCAATGGAACGCCAGCTAAGTCTCACATGAACGCGCGTGGTCAGCTCATGCCTCTCTGGCAAACCTGACTTAATCCTCTTTCATTCGCCCCCATTTCACAGTAGAAGCATCAATCAAGGTTCTAAAGAATGTTGACATCTAGTGGAAGCCTTAGGAAGTGCAATATGACCCCATAGACACTCTGTATTCGATAGGCAATGAATTGAAAAACTACAAACCTCAGATTTCCCACTTCCTGGTTGGATTTCTTCCCAGGTTTCTGCCTGCCATATGAGTTATGTTATATTCACAGACATCATTCAAACAGTTTTAGAAACTTCAGAGTGTTTTCTATCCAAATACATATAATATGCATATATTTGCAACTGGGCCTGAGTAGCAGACAGTTTACTCTGGGAACGTTTTTCATCCAAGCTACTCAATACTGCCCCCAGCCATTAGAAGTTTTTAATATTAATGCAAAAAGGAAACCATTATCCTATCCTATTAGAATATAAGTAGTTCATGTTAAACAAATCATAATATTCAATTAATTATTTGTATTTTGTTCTAACAGGTAAAGGCTATGAAAAACTAGACTATCAAAATCTTTTTGTTCACTCAAAATCTGAGTGAACAAAAAAATGAGCCTTCACTTCAAGTTCCTGAAGCATTACTTGAAACGTGAGGTAGGTTGATCCATGTCTTACAAAGAGAGTACATTCACCAAAACTGGATGTATTTATGTGATGATACAACATGTGTCTATTCTCAAATCTTGACAAGTGTATTTCATTCATGCAGGAATACAGCGCAAGCGGCTGGGAAGACATAAGGACAGTGGTGCTGGCACACCTACAAAGACTAGACACAACATTATAAGTAGCTATGAGCGTTGTGTGTGTTGTGTAGATATTATTTGTTTATATATATATTTATTTACATGTTTACTTATTTGTTTTTTAACGTATTTATTCATTGTGTAGTAATGTTCACAACTCTGTGGAGTAAATATTTTTTATACTGAATAATTATGTGATTGATTTAGGCTATACATAGCCTAATGTATCAATGTTTCCGTGCATTTTTTTTGTATTCATGAAGGCCATTGCATACTGTATTTATTATTGCAACCTGATAGGAAATGTTTGTTATTGTAATAATGAAATATATTAAAAAGAAATAAGTGTCCTTTACAGCTGTAATCCTTTTTAATCAAATAATTTGTAATTTATCGCATACACACATTTAGCAGATGTTTTAACGGCTGTAGCTATATGCTTGCTTTTCTAGCTCTACCACTGCAGTAATATCTGACAATACAAAACAATACACACAAATCTAAAAGAAAATGAATGGACATAAGAAACATAGAAATATGTCGGAGTCCGGAGTATATATACACAGTACCAATCAAAAGTTTGGACACACCTCAGGGTTTTTCTTTATCTTTACTATTTTCTACATTGTAGAATAATAGTGAAGACATCAAAACTATGAAATAACAATAACAATGTTTTTGTATATTTATTTTTGTATTTAAGAAGGCCATTGCATACTGTATTTATTACTGCAACCCTAATGGAAATGTTTGTTATTGTAATAATGACATATATTTGAATAAATAAATTATTTACACATTTGTTTCAAACTTAACTTCATATTTTGTTTACAGCTGTAATCTTTTTTAATCAAATTAATTGTAATTGGTCCAATACACATATTTAGGAGATGTTCTAATGGGTGTAGCGAAATGCTTGTTGTCCTAGCTCTACTGCTGCAGTCATATCTAACAATACACAACGATACACACACATCTAAAAGTAAAAGATTGAACATAAGAAACATAGAAATATTAGGAGGAGCAATGTCTGAGTCCGGTGTATATATATATATATATATATATATATATATATATATATATATATATATATATATATATATATATATATATATATAAAAGTACCAGTCAAAAGTTTGGACACACCTCAGGGTTTTTCTTTATTTTTACTATTTTCTACATTTGTAGAATAATAGTGAAGATGTCAACACTATGAAATAACACATATGGAATTGTAGTAACCAAATAAGTGTCACGTTCTGACCGTCATACGTGTGTGTTTTCCTTGTTTTAGTGTTGGTCAGGACGTGAGCTGGGTGGGCATTCTATGTTGTGTGTCTGGTTTGTCCATTTCTATGTTAGGCCTGATATGGTTCTCAATCAGAGGCAGGTGTTAGTCATTGTCTCTGATTGGGAACCATATTTAGGTAGCCTGTTTTGTGTTGGGTTTTGTGGGTAATTGTTCCTGTGTTTGTGGCACCAGATAGGACTGTTTTGGTTTTTTCACGTTTCTTGTTTTGTAAATTGTAGTACTTTCATCTTTATTAAAGATGCACAAAACTAACCGCGCTGCATTTTGGTCTGCCTCTCTTTCCCCACAAGAAAACCATTACAATAGGTGTTAAACAAATCAAAATATGTTATATTTGAGATTCTTCAAAGTATCCACCCTTTGCCTTGATGACACTTTTGGCATTCTCTGAACCAGCTTCAGGAGGTAGTCACCTGGAATGCATTTCAATTAACAGGTGTACCCTGTTAAAAGTTAATTTGTGGAATTTCTTTCCGTCTTTATGCGTTTGAGCAAATCATTTATCCTGTGACAAGGTAGGGGTGGTATACAGAAGCACTATTTGCCAAAACACCAAGTCCATATAACAGCAGGAACAGCTCAAATAAACAATGAGCAATGACAGTCCATCATTCCTCTTAGAGCTAGGGGCAGTGTTCGGAAGTTCAGATAAATGACGTGCCCAAAGTACACTGCCTGTTACTCAGGCCCAGAAGCTAGGATATGCATATAATTGCATTGAATAGAAAACACCCTGAAGTTTCTAAAACTGTTAAAAGTATGTCTGTGAGTGTAACAGAACTGATATGGCAGGCAAAAACCCAAGGAAAATCCTTCCAGAGTTCTCTTTTTGAGGTAACAGTCCATTCAAATGCTTGCCTATGGGATATTCAAAGGAATTCCTCCCAGATTGCAGCTCCTATGGCCTCCACTAGATTCAACAGCCTTTAGAATGGGTTTTAGGCTTGTTTATTGAAAAATGACTTAGTAATTGTAGTTTTCAAGGTGGCTCTCATTTTGACTGTCGTCTTGCGGGCGCGTGGATGAGAGCACTCACTTACGTTATTTATCTCCGGTATTGAACATACTACATTCCGTCTTAAATTGTATTGTTTATTTACATATTAGGGTACCTGATGATTGATTAGAAACGTTGTTTGACTTGTTTGGACGAAGTTTATTGATAACTTTTGGGATTGCTTTGTCTGCATGTTGAGCAGGTGGAATGGGTGGATTACTGAATCAAACGCGCCAACTAAACTGACTTTTTGGGGATTTAAAGAAGGACTTTATCGAATGAAATAACCATTTGTTGTGTATCTTGGATTGCAAACAGAGGAAGATCTTCAAATGCAAATGGTTTTTCTCGCTATTTCTGATTTTTGTGATGCCTCTGCATATTTGGAAAATGTTTTTAATGCTGGTGTATGTGGGGCGCTGTCCTTGGATAATCGCATGGTATGCTTTAGCCGTAAAGCACTTTTGAAATCTGACAAAGCGGTTGGATTGACAAGAAGTTAAGCGTTTAAATGATGTAAGACGATGATGATGTATTTTCAAGAATGTTTAATATTACAATTTTGTCCCTTGAATTTGGCGCAATCCAGCTTTACCGGATGGTTGCCAGTAACGGGATCACTGCACTAAGAGGGAAATCACTGTCAGTCAATGCGGGAAATGTCTAGAACTTTGAACATTTCTTCAAGTGCAGTTGCAAAAACCATCAAGCGCTATGATGAAACTGGCTCTCATGAGGACAGCCACAGGAAAGGAAGACACAGAGTTACATCTGCTGCAGAGGAGAAGTTCATTTGTTTTACCAGCTTCAGAAATTGCAGCCCAAATAAATGCTTCACAGAGTTCAAGTAACAGACACATCTCAACATCAAGTGTTCAGGGGAGACTGCCAGAATCAGTCCTTCATGGTCGAATTGATGCAAAAAAATACTACTTATACAAATATATATATATTTTTTTTATATATATGTGTGCGTGTGCGTGTGATGGGATGTATTTACATTATGGACAGTAATGTGGATAGAATGATTCTTTTTTATAAATTTGCTAACTTTTCTGGAAACCTTGCTTTGTCATTATGGGGCATTGTGTCATTATTGAAGAAGATTCTTAAAGAAATCATAGACATTTAGGCTATGTTTATAAGTTTGAACAGCACAGTATGGAATGGCACAGTTCAATACAATAGAGCACAGTAGAGTACAATAACGTATAGGATAGTACAGTACAGTGGATATTCATTCAGTACAGTACAGTGTAGTTTAATTCAGTAGAGTACAGTACAGTTTAGTAAATTTGTGTAAAGTAGGCTACACTCTACTGTGCTGTACTCTACTGTACGTTACTTTCCTTTACTTTACTGTACTGTACACTGTACTGTACTCTACTGTACTCTTCTGTATTGTGCTGTACTGTATTCTCCACTGTAATGAACTGTACTCTACTGTACTCTTCTGTATTGTACTGTACTCTCCACTGTAATGAACTGTACTCTACTGTACTCTTCTGTATTGTACTGTACTGTACTCTCCACTGTAATGAACTGTACTCTACTGTACTCTTCTGTATTGTACTGTACTGTACACTCCACTGAAATGAACTGACTGTACTACACTCCACTGTAATGATTTGTACTCTGGGTTGAGAAAATGTCCTCTGGTCTGATGAATGTCCATCATTTCCATCGTTATATTTGGAGGAAAGGGGGAGGTTTGGTAAGCCAAAGAACACCATCCCACGGAAGCACAGGGTGGCAGCATCAGACAGGGGTGGCAGCATCGTACTGCAGGGGTGCTTTGCTGCAGGAGACTGGTGCACTTCACACAATAGATGGCATCGTGAGGCAGGAAAACGATGTGGATATATTGAAGCAACATCTCAAGACATCAGTCAGGGAAGTTAAAGCTTGGTCGCAATGGGTCTTCCAAATTTACAATGACACCAAGCATACTTCCAAAGTTGTGGCAATAAGGCTTTTAAAGACAACATAGTCAAGGTATTGGAGTGGCCTTCACAAAGCCCTGACTTCAATCCCATAGAAAATGTGTGGGCAGAACTGTAAAAGTGCAAGCATGGAGGCCTACAAACCTGACCCAGTTACACCAGCTCTTGTCATTGTGAGGAATGTGCCAGAAATCACCCAACTGATTGTGGGAGGTTTGTGTGGAAGGCTACCTGGAAACATTTGACCCAAGTTAAACAATTTCAAGGCAATGCAACCAAATACTAATTGAGGTATGTAAACTTCTGACCCACTGAAATGTGATGAACTAAATAAAAGCTGAAATAAATAATTATCTCTAGTATTATTCTGATATTTCACATTTTTAAAATAAAATTCCAAAGGATAGGAATTTTTACTTGATTAAATGTTAGGAGTTGTGAAAAACTGAAATGAATTGTTTTTGGCTAAGGTGTATGTAATCTTCCGACTTCAACTGTACATTGGGATGATGCCGTTTAGACATTGTTTGCTCATCGACGTCTTACACATTCTAAATTCTACAGTTCTACATCGTTTACATGTGGGCTAGACATCAACATTCTATTATGATATCTTGGCAACATCTTCCTAATGTGCAAATACACTTCAAACTACATATTCCCTACCCAATTCGATACGTCAGCCAAAGGTGTCTAATATTACTGGGGAGAAAACTCAGGGGAAACTGATGACATCACACAACTTGTGTAAAACAGTTGGGAAAACCCCAAAATGAGTCCACCGCAGACGTGTCATGGGACATAAGAAGACTTTTCAGCACCATTAACAGGTATCACTACTTGCACTAAAATGCATGAAGACGTCAGACACTTCAACACATTGGACGTCGCCACACAGCCAAGATTCTATCAGTGGTTCTGTGCTGTGGCTGCAGCCCTGTTGCTACTGTTATTGCCATGCTTGTAAAACTATAGGCAATAAATTGGTGATATATGTGACGGGAAATATTTCTCTCGGACTCTTTGCTATCACGGTTCAAGTGTCACTCTTATGATTCATGGATGGTCCCCAATAGAAGAAAAAAAATATTTTATACATAAGGCCTACAACTAAGGCTATATAAAATAACACCAAGTCCCGTATTTATAAAGCATCTCAGAGAGTAGCATTGCTGATCTAGGATCAGTTTTGCCTTATAGATTATAATGAATGGACAGAGGGGTCCTGATGCTAGATCAGCACTCCAACTCAGAGACGCTTTATGAATGAATGCAGCAGAATAATTAGGCTACATCTGAAATTTTAGCCTATAACATGATATTTCGATATGAAACCACCTATTACATCTTATCAAGACCCTGATGGAACAGGTGTGTTCGTACTGGGTTGAAACAAAAGCCTGCACCTCCTCCTGCTTGTCTCCAGGACCGTGCAGACAGTTTTGGTGACCACTTTCCTACAGTATATGATCTGTACATTTGAACAGGCTTTGTATTTTATGAATTAATCAAAATATTTTATAGAAAAAGGAGCAATAAACCAATGCCAAGAGTTTACCTTGCATAGTCATTCAAAAACGTCCCGAACACTATGACACAAACACACACACGCACGCACGCACACACACACACACACACACACACACACACACACACACACACACACACACACACACACACACACACACACACACACACACACACACACACACACACAGTAGAATGGCCCTGTAAAAACGATTGACTCTGTAGGGAAAATATCCCTGACATCGAAGCCTATACCAAGGAACTATTGTCACATATTATTTTTAATTTCCCCTTGTAATAAAAACGACAAATAGAAAGTTCCAACAAATCATGTTGTCCTTGCTTTTCAACGTTGCATCACCAGCAGACAACAGTAAGGTGAAAGTTGGTTACGTCATCATGAAAATGAAAGTTGAGAGATGTGGGTATTGACGCTGACGTCTCCCATTCACTTTTCATTTGAAGCGCAACAGCAGAAGACGACGGAACAATATTTCGGACTAACTTTGAACGAAACCCACTAAATGAATGTATTATATGGCTACATTTCTTTAAAAGTGTGGGTTTTATTTCGACTTCGACGATTTTGTTATCAGACTTTTTTTATCGGTTCAAGCGAAGTTATTGGCAGTTGAAAGCAAAGCTCGCGAATAGCCTATTCTCGCTATAGTAATAGTCTAGCCGATATCTAAATGGAATAATCTTATCTTGTGGTTCAACTATAATTTAAAGCTGATTTCAAGGAAAATGTGAATAGATTTACATGGATTTGTTCGTCCAGGAGACGGAGCAGGCATGGAATTCCGGGTGCAACATGTGCTAGTCTGGAAAATGAAAGTCCCCGCCTCCGGTAGGTTGATCAGGGGAAATTCTCTATACAGCTTTCCCTTTCCCAATTCCACATAAAACTACTTAACACAGCCAAGATGTTCAAACTCATCTGGATAACTAACAGCGAAACAAACTGCTATTTACAATGTATACAATGCAGAGCTGGAGTTGTATTTTTCTTATTATTTGCAGTATGCAGAGCGTGTGTCATTGCTGTGACTGGATTCGACACCACTACAGTCACTTGAGCGCAGAATACCTTTCCCTGCTGGACCAGATGGTGAGTTATCAGCACATTGTAAGAGGAGACTGAATGCATGTATTAAGGACAGCAAAACAACCAACCAAGCAAAATAGTAATGTGTTTCATGTTTAGCATCTGTGTTAAAAAAAACTGTTAGCCTATATTTGAATGTACCTAGTAAAGGGCACTAAGGCTATAATGACAGCTAGATCTAGAGACGCTATCTACATTAGGCCTACTGTACTTGCAGTATAAGCTATACTTGATGTCTCTCTTGATTGCTCTTGAAGTATTTGACATGTGACTGAACATACTATATTGATTGTTTTCCAGGGAGGAGATATCACAAAGCAGAATGCCCCTGTCCTTTTCCCAACATCACTTTACAGACACATAGATAATGCTGAGGTAAAGACTAGAATTTTGACTTATGTTCTGATATGCTTTGGTATGGTGTTCTTGACCCAATGTTATATTGATGCCATAACAGAAGCCTATACTGTTTCTAATCTTCTTTTTATATCTTCCTGTGTAGTTTGAGGGCAAAGTCATATTCCTGAAAGAGACCATCTATCAAATCACAAAACTGTTTGATGGGAATATGAAGTCCGTCACCTGGGACAAGAAAAACCTGGACGATTTCCTCAACATTCTAGAACGCCAATTGGAGAACCTTAATTCCTGTGTAAGTAACGGGTCTATTTAAAGTATAATCCCTGTTTTGGTCAGGGCTCTCCAACCCCATTCATGGAGAGTTACCTTCCTGTAGGTTTTCGCGCCAACCCCAGTTGTAACTAACCTGATTCAGTTTATCAACCACCTAATTAATCAGGTGTTGTGGATTAGGGTTGGAGTGAAAACCTACAGCAAGGTAGTTCTCCTGGAACATTGTTGGTGTGCCCTGGTTTAGGTGTAGCCTACTAACTCTACAATTGGAAAAATCTACGTATTAAGTGCATATAAATTATTGAACCCCTTGACTTGTTCCACATTTTGTTACGTTACAGCTTTTTCTAAAATTGATTAAATAGATTTTCCCCCTCATCAATCCACACACAATACCCATTAATGACAAAGCAAAACATGTGTTTTAGACATTTTTGCAAATGTATTAACAATAAAAAACTGAAATATCACATTTACATAAGTATTCAGACCCTTTACTCAGTACTTTGTTGAAGAACCTTTGGCAGTGATTACAGCCTTGAGTCTTATTGGGTATCATGCTACAAGCTTGGCACATCTGTATTTGGGGAGTTTCTGTCATTCTTCTCTGCAGATCCTCTCAAGATCTGTCAGGTTGGATAGGGTGCGTTGCTGCACAGCTATTTTCAGGTCTCTTCAGTGATGTTCGATCAGGTCAAGTCCGGGCTCTGGCTTGGCCACTCAAGGACATTCAGAGACTTGTCCCGAAGCCACTCCTGCGTTTGCTTGGCTGTATGCTTAGGGTCGTTGTACTGTTGGAAGGTGAACCTTTGCCCCAGTCTGAGGTCCTGAGCGCTCTGGAGCAGGTTTTCGTCAAGGATGTCTCTGTACTTTGCTCCGTTCATCTTTCCCTCGATCCTAACTAGTCTCACAGTCCCTGCCAATGAAAAACATCCCCACAGCATGATGCTGCCACCACCATACTTAACTGTAGGGATGGTGCAACGTTTCCTCCAGATGTGATGATTGGCATTCAGGCCAAATAGAGACACTTGTTTCTCATGGTCTGAAAGTCCTTTAGGTGCCTTTTGGCAAATTCCAAGCGGGCTGCAATGTGCCTTTTACTGAGGAGTGGCTTCCGTCTGGCCACTTTACCATAAAGGCCTGATCGGTGGAGTACTGCAGAGATGGTTGTCTTTCTCAATAGCTTTCCCATCCCCACAGAGGAAATCTGGAGCTTTGTTAGAGTGACCATCAGGTTCTTGGTCACCTCCCTGACAATGGCCCTTCTACCCCTGATTGCTCAGTTTGACCTGGCGGCCAGCTCTAGAAAGTCTTGGTGGTTACAAAGTACCCTTTCCCAGATCTGTATCTCGACACAATCTTGTCTCGGAGCTCTGCGGATCAATTTCCTCAACTTCATGGCCTGGTTTTGCTCTGACATGTACTGTCAAATGTAGGACCTTAAATATACAGGTTTGTGCCTTTCCAAATCATGTCCAATCAGTTGATTTTACTTCGGGTGGACTCCAATCAAAGTGTAGAAACATCTCCAGGATGATCAATGAAAACAGGATGCACCTGAGCTGAATTTTGAATCTCAAAGCAAAGGGTCTGAATTCATATGTAAATAAGGTATTTATGTTTTTGCATTGTCATTATTGGATATTGTGTGTAGATTGATGAGGATCTTTTTCTTTAATCCATTTTAGAATAAGGCTGTAACTTAACAAAATTTGGAAAAAAGGAAGGGGTCTGAATACTTTCCGAAGATTTTGAGCCATTTTGCGACGTCACATAAATAATACTGCAGCAATGAGAAATGTAAATTATTGTGGATTATAATTAATGAATATTTTTTGTAAGCTTTGATTCATATTTCATTATGGCAAATCAAGTTTGATATTTTAAAGTGGAAATTACAATCTTTAGAATCCTTTTCAAACATCGAATACACATTAAGGTTCCATTTCCTGCCGTGGATGAAAAAAAAATTGATCAAATGAAGATCCTACACCTGTATGACGCTAATGTTTTGTTTAATTTTGTCCAACAGGTATCACCTGCCATGAAACCTGAGAGGAGGCTGAAACGGTACTTCGAGAAGTTGAATAGTAAGGTTCTGAGAAAAATGGTGAGTTTGGTTTCACATGGCAACATGTTTAATGCATGTAATCAAATGAATATAAACTAGGCTAGGCTAAACTTGAGCAGTGTTCATTTAAAAAAAGTGGGTTCTGGGGCCATATGTATCAAGCATCTCAGAGAAGTGCTGATCTAGTATCAGGTCTCATCTGTCCTTGTTTATAGTGATTCAAAAGACAAAACTGATCCTAAATCAGCACTCCTACTCTGAGAAGCTTTACATTTGGCACCAGTTCTACTCTGTTGTTCAATACAATATGTTCATTATTTTGCCAAGAAATGTCACCCCTCTAATATTTGAAATTTTTGTTGTTTTTCAGAACTAC
Source organism: Oncorhynchus masou masou (assembly GCF_036934945.1). Lineage (NCBI taxonomy): Eukaryota > Metazoa > Chordata > Actinopteri > Salmoniformes > Salmonidae > Oncorhynchus > Oncorhynchus masou. The sequence continues at coordinate 12,727 of NW_027012689.1, forward strand.
AGTGCACAGGCGTGGGAGCTCATCAGGAAAGAGATGAAACGTCATCTGCAAAGATTGGATATCCTTGCAGCACAGATGTACTGATCATCCAGACTCATTTCAGAAGCTACGCCCTTACCAGTATATAAAGCATGAATACAATCATGTGGGACCCTATCAGTCTATTTATTATATTTAAATCGATAAATTATTGTTTTTTTATTTTTATAATTTATAATTTATATTTTGTATTTCCCTTTTGTACATGTGTTGAACTGAACTGTATTGCCGGTCTACTTGAAAAACCAGTGAAAAAATAATTTTGCAAATGTGAATAAAAACGTATTTTGTACAAATTTTCCAAATTTCATTCTTGTCTGAAACCAATGAGTGTGGATTTATAACATCTCATCTAACCATCATAGGGGATGCACATTAAACTTGTTGCTGATTAGTCACATATTAATTTCTACTTTAAGTTTATGTATGCTTGTACTTTTGTTTCTTTATGCTACTGTTTTTACTGTGTTTTTGTACTTGTACTTGTTGCTGTTCATGTTTTTCCTGTTTGTTTTATGTGTGGTAATCACACAAGGGCAGGTGGCTGAAGGGGTGGGGAGATCTGGGTGAGGAGTAGAGGATAATCTGGGGGACCAGGAACTTTTAGCTCCCACTTGACCTTGTGGATTTTCATTTATGAAGTCTGTCCATTGTATTAAACACTTGGCGTATCCCCAGGCACTCTCATTTGTTGACTTCTGTAACATTGGTTTCATACATGTTAACATCAGAAGCCTCCTTCCTAAGTTTGTTTTACTCACTGCTTTAGCACACTCCACCAACCCTGATGTCCTTGCTCTGTCTGAATCCTGGCTAAGGAAGTCTACCATGAATTATGAGATTTCCATCCCCAACTACAACATTTTCCATCAAGATAGAACTGCCAAAGGGGGAGGCGTTGCAATCTACTGCAGAGATTGCCTGCAAAGTTCTGTCACACTTTCCAGGTCTATGCCCAAACAGTTTGAGCTTCTAATTTTTAAAATGACTCTCTCCAGAAATAAGTCTCCTCACTGTTGCCACCTGTTATAGACCTCCTCGGCTCCCAGCTGTGCCCTGGACACCATATGTGAAATGATTGCACCACATCTAGCTTCAGAGCTTGATCTGCTAGGTGACCAAAACTGGGATATGATTAACACCCCGGCAGTCCTACAATCTAAACTAGATGCCCTCAATCTCACACAAATTATCAAGGAACCCACCAGGTACAACCCTAAACCTGCAAACATGAGCACCCTCATAGATATTATCCTGACCAACTTGCCTTCCAAATACACCTCTGCTGTTCTCAATCAGGATCTCAGCGATCGCTGCCTCATTGTCAGCATCCGTTATGGATCCGCGGTGAAACGATCCACCCTCATCACTGTCAAATACTCCCTAAAACACTTCTGCGAGCAGGCCTTTCTAATCGACTTGGCCCGGGTATCCAGGTAGGATATAGACCTTATCCTGTCAGTCGCAGGATGCCTGGTCATTCTTTAAAAGCAATTTCCTCACCATCTTAAATAATTGTGCCCCTTTAAAAAATGTAGAACTAAGAACAGATATAGCCCTAGGTTCACTCCAGACCTGACTGCCCATGACCAGCACAAAAACATCCTGTGGCGGGACTGCACTAGCGCATCGAATATCCCCGCGATATGCAACTTTTCAGTGAAATCAGGTACCAATACACGCAGTCAGTCAGAAAGCAAAGGCTAAGCTTTTTCAAACAGAAATTTGCATCCTGTAGCTCTAACTCCAAAACGTTTTGGGACACTGTAAAGTCCATGGAGAATAAGAGCACCTCCTTCCCAGCTGCCCACTGCACTGAGTAGATAGGGTACAGTGGAGAGAAGAAGTATTTGATACACTGCCGATTTTGCAGGTTTTCCTACTTACAAAGCATGTCTGTACCTTTTTATCATAGATAAACTTCAACTGTGAAAGATGGAATCTAAAACAAAAATCTAGGAAAATCACAGGGATTTTGGCCCACTCCTCTATACAGACCTTCTCCAGATCTTTCAGGTTTCGGGGCTGTCGCTGGGCAATACGGACTTTCAGCTCCCTCCAAATATGTTCTATTGAGTTCAGGTCTGGAGACTGGCTAGGCCACTCCAGGACCTTGAGATGCTTCTTACGGAGCCACTCCTTAGTTGCCCTGGCTGTGTGTTTCGGGTCGTTGTCATGCTGGAAGACCCAGGCACGACCCATCTTCAATGCTCTTACTGAGGGAAGGAGATTGTTGGCCAAGATCTCGTGATACATGGCCCCATCCATCCTCCCTCAATACGGTGCAGTCGTCCTGTCCCCTTTGCAGAAAAGCATCCCCAAAGAATGATGTTCCACTTCCATGCTTCACGGTTGGGATGGTGTTCTTGGGGTTGTACTCATCCTTGTTCTTCCTCCATACACGGCGAGTGGAGTTTAGACAAAAAGCTCTATTTTTGTCTCATCAGACCACATGACCTTCTCCCATTCCTCCTCTGGATCTTGCAGATGGTCATTGGCAAACTTCTAGATGGGCCTGGACATGCACTGGCTTGAGCAGGGGGACATTGCGTAGCGCTGCAGGATTTTAATCCATGACGGGCGTAGTGTGTTACTAATGGTTTTCTTTGAGACTGTGGTCCCAGCTCTCTTCAGGTCATTAACCAGGTCCTGCAGTGTAGTTCTGGTCTGATCCCTCACCGTCCTCATGGTCATTGATTCCCCACGAGGTGAGATCTTGCATGGAGCCCCAGACTGAGGGTGATTGACCGTCATCTTGAACTTATTCCATTTTCTAATAATTGCTCCAACAGTTCTTGCCTTCTCACCAAGCTGATTGCATATTGCCCTGTAGCACATCCCAGCCTTGTCAGGCTACAGGTCTGATGTCCTTACACAGCTTTCTGGTCTTGGCCATTGTGGAGAGGTTGGAGTCTGTTTGATTGAGTGTGTGGACAGGTGCCTTTTATACAGGTATCGAGTTCAAACAGGTGCAGTTAATACAGGTAATGAGTGGAGAACAGGTGGGCTTCTTAAACAAAAACTAACAGATCTGTGAGAGCCGGAATTCTTACTGGTTGGTAGGTGATCAAATACTTATGTCATGCAATAAAATGCAAATTAATTACATAAAAATCATACAATGTTATTTTCTGGATTTTTGTTTTAGATTCTGTCTCTCACAGTTGAAGTGTACCTATGATAAAAATTACAGACCTCTACATGCTTTGTAAGTAGGAAAACCTGCAAAATCGGCAGTGTATCAAATACTTGTTCACCCCACTGTAACACTGTCACCACCGATAAATCCACAATAATTGAGAATTTCAATAAACATTTCTCTACGGTTGGCCATGCTTTCCTCCTGGCTACCCCAACCCCGAACAACAGCTCCACACCCCCGCAGCTACTTTCGCAAGCTTCCCCAGCATCTCCTTCACCCAAATCCAGATAGCAGATGTTCTGAAAGAGCTGCAAAACCTGGACCCGTACAAATCAGCTGGGCTAGACAATCTAGACCCTCTCTTTCTAAAATTATCTGCTGCCATTGTTGCAACCCACATTACCAGTCTGTTCAACCTCTCTTTCGTATTGTCCCAGATCCATAAAGATTGGAAAGCTGCCGTGGTCATCCCCCTCTTCAAAGGGGGTGACACTCTAGACCCAAACTGTTATAAACCTAAATCCATCCTGCCCTGCCTTTCTAAAGTTTTCAAAAGGCAAGTTAATGAACAGATCACTGACCATTTCGAATCCAACCGTACCTTCTCCGCAGTGCAATCCGGCTTCTGAGCTGGTCATGTGTGCATTTCAGCCACGCCTCAAGGTACAAAACAATATCACAACCGCCATCGATAAAAGACAGTACTGTGCAGCCATCTTCATCGACAAGGCCAAAGCTTTCGACTCTGTCAATCACTGTATCCTTATCGGCAGACTCAACAGCCTTGGTTTCCTCAAATGACTGCCTCGCCTGGTTTACCAACTACTTCTCAGACAGAGTTCAGTGTGTCTAATCGGAGGGCCTGTTGTCCGGACCTTTGGCAGTGTCTATGGTGGTACCACAGGGATCAATTCTCAGGCTGACTCTTTTCTCTGTATATATCAATGATGTCGCTCTTGCTGCGGGGGATTCCTGATCCACCTCTACGCAGACGACACCATTCTTTATACATCTGGCCCCTCTTCAGACACTGTGTTAAGTAACCTCCAAACAAGCTTCAATGCCATACAACACTAACATCACTACTCTGGACGGTTCTGACTTATAATATACGGACAACTACAAATACCTAGGTGTCTGGCTAGACTGTAAACTCTCCTTCAAGACTCATGTTAAACATCTCCAATCCAAAATTAAATCTAGAATCGGCTTCCTATTTCGCAATAAAGCCTCATTCACTAACGCCGCCAAACATACCCTCGTAAAACTGACTATCCTATCGATCATTGACTTCGGCGATGCCATTTACAAAATAGCTTCCAATACTCTACTCAGCAAACTGGATGCAGTCTATCACAGTGCCATCCGTTTTGTCACCCAAGCCTCTTACACCACCCACCACTGCGACCTGTATGCTCTAGTTGGCTGGCCCTCGCTACATATTCGTCGCCAGACCCACTGGCTCCAGGTCATCTATAAGTCTATGCTAAGTCTAAGTCTATAAGTCTAGGTAAAGCTCCGCCTTATCTCAGCTTACTGGTCACGATAAAAACATCCTCCAGCAGCACGTGCTCCAGCAGGTATATCTCACTGGTCGTCCCCAAAGCCAACACCTCTTTTAGCAGCCTTTCCTTCCAGTTCTCTGCTGCTAATGACTGTAACGCATTGCAAAAATCGCTGAAGCTGGAGACATACATTTCCTTCACTAACTTTAAACATTAGCTATCTGAGCAGCTAACCGATCGCTGCAGCTGTACGTAGCCCATCTGTACATAGCCCACCCGATCTACCTACCTCATCCCCATATTGTTTGTATGTACTTTTCTGCTCTTTTGCACACCAGTATTTCTACTTGCACATCATCATCTGCTCATCTATCACTCCAGTGTTAATTTGCTAAACTACTCCCCTCGGGCTTCTGAGCGGAAGAAATATCAGCCTGCGCAGAGAAGCAGTAGATTGAACATCACTCAACTTTCTAGAATTTCCCCTTTAGTTACCACTATCAAAGTTTGGCTCTACTGTGGGAATGCTCGAATAAACGGAGTATTAGCCACTTCATTGTAACATACCGAAACAAAACAAACTATGAAAGACTTAGTAGGGAAAACCAACTGTACAAGAGATTGTCTTGTAGGCAGAGCGCATTGGAGTAGGAATCTATTGCATTGACAGGCACGACTCAGGACCATACTCTATGCAGACCAGTGCACCATAATCAATCAGAGCTGTATCTTGTTCCGTTTTAAGGGTAATCTTCTTGTTAATCCCACAACAGTGTCTGTTTTCAAAAGGCTTTACAACTATAGCACCACAAACGATTATGTTAGGTCACCACCAACTCACAGAAAAATTCAGCCATTTTTCCAGCCACAGAGAGGAGTCACAAAAAGCAGAAATAGAGATCAAATGAATCACTAACCTTTGATGATCTTCATTAGATGACACTCATAGGAATTAAGTCCATGTTCATGTTACACAATACATGTATGTTTTGTTCTGATAAAGTTCATATATATATACAAATCAGAGATTACATTGGCGCATTATGTTTAGTAGTTCGAAAACATCCGGGTATATTGCAGATGGCCACATCAATTTACAGAAATACTCATAATAAACATTGATAAAAATGATACACGTGTAATACATGGAACTTCAGATAAACTTCTCCT
>NW_027012690.1:0-18581 GCF_036934945.1 Oncorhynchus masou masou
TAGAGTACCAGTAATATCTTAAAGGTTTAGAGTACGTAATATTATATCTTAAAGGTATAGAGTACCAGTAATATTATATCTGAAAGGTATAGAGTACCAGTAATATCTGAAAGGTTTAGAGTACCAGTAATATCTGAAAGGTATAGAGTACCAGTAATATCTTAAAGGTTTAGAGTACCAGTAATATTATATGTGAAAGGTATAGAGTACCAGTAATATTATATCTTAAAGGTATAGAGTACCAGTAATATTATATCTTAAAGGTATAGAGTACCAGTTATATTATATCTTAAAGGTATAGAGTACCAGTTATATCATATCTTAAAGGTATAGAGTACCAGTAATATCTTAAAGGTATAGAGTACCAGTAATATCTTAAAGGTATAGAGTACCAGTAATATTATATCTTAAAGGTATAGAGTACCAGTTATATTATATCTTAAAGGTATAGAGTACCAGTTATATCATATCTTAAAGGTATAGAGTACCAGTAATATCTTAAAGGTATAGAGTACCAGTAATATCTTAAAGGTATAGAGTACCAGTAATATTATATCTTAAAGGTATGGAGTACCAGTTATATTATATCTTAAAGGTATAGAGTACCAGTAATATCTTAAAGGTATAGAGTACCAGTAATATTATATCTGAAAGGTATAGAGTACCAGTTATATTATATCTTAAAGGTATAGAGTACCAGTAATATTATATGTGAAAGGTATAGAGTACCAGTAATATTATATGTGAAAGGTATAGAGTACCAGTAATATTATATCTTAAAGGTATAGAGTACCAGTAATATCTTAAAGGTATAGAGTACCAGTAATATTATATCTTAAAGGTATAGAGTACCAGTAATATTATATCTTAAAGGTATGGAGTACCAGTAATATTATATCTTAAAGGTATAGAGTACCAGTAATATCTTAAAGGTATAGAGTACCAGTAATATCTTAAAGGTATAGAGTACCAGTAATATTATATCTTAAAGGTATAGAGTACCAGTAATATTATATCTTAAAGGTATAGAGTACCAGTAATATTATATCTGAGAGGTATAGAGTACCAGTAATATTATATCTGAGAGGTATAGAGTACCAGTAATATTATATCTTAAAGGTATAGAGTACCAGTTATAGTATATTCACCAGTGTCCCCTGGTGATAGAATCACAAAGTAACTGTCTATGAAAATCTCTACAGAACTTCCTTGTTATACTTTTACTGGTACACTAAGGGTTGTACATTTCCGATACTGTCCTACGGTAGGAAAGTGTCACGAACAAATATGTTCAACCTTTTATTCAAATAACTTCTGTTTTATTCCACCATTGGGCCATTACCCAATAAAGCCCCTGCCATAATACACAATAAAACCCCTGCCATAATACACAATAACACCCCGCCATAATACACAATAAAACCCCCGCCACAATACACAATAAAACCCCGCCATAATACACAATAAAACCCCCGCCATGATACACAATAAAAACCCCGCCATAATACACAATAACACCCCGCCATAATACACAATAAAACCCCCGCCATGATCCACAATAAAAACCCCGCCATGATCCCCAATAAAACCCCGCCATAATACACAATAAAACCCCGTATAATACACAATACAAACCCCCGCCATAATACACAATAAAACCCCATATAATACACAATAAAACCCCTTCATAATACCCAATGAACCCCGCCATAATACACAATAACTTCGCCATAATACACAATAAAACCCCGCTTCATGATCCACTACAATAAAACCCCGCTTCATGATCCACAATAAAAACCCATACATAATACACAATAAAACCCATATAACCACAATAAAACCCCCGCCATGATACACAATGAAACCACCCCCGCCATAATACACAATAAAACCCCGTCTGTACACGTAAAACCCCGCCATAATACACAATAACAATAAAACCCCAGCATAATACACAATGCATAATCCACAATAAAGCCCCATGCATAATACACCATGTCCACAAACCCCCTTCATAATACACAATAAAACCCCATCATGATCCTACAATAAAACCCATGATCCACAATAACACCCCGCCATAATACACAATAAAACCCCATAATACACAATATAAAACCCCGCCATAATCCACAATAAAACCCTAGCCATAATACACAATAAAACCCCCGCCATAATACACAATAAAAGCCCCCGCCATAATACACAGACAAACAAACAATGAAAAAATACAACGCACTATTCAACTCATTCACTCTGACAATTTTTCACAGAATTACCACTATTCATTAAACAACTCAGCTCATTCACTTGTACCTCACAAAATAACAAAAAAACAGTGTCTAGGTAATTGCTGCTGAATTACCTCTAACAAATAAAAATTAGGTGATTAACGCTGAATCACCTCTGCCAACTAGTAGTGGGTAATTGTCGCTGAATTACTTCTAACCGTAAAATTAGGTGATTACGCTGAATCACCTCTGCCAACTAGTAGTGGGTAATTGTATGAATTACTTCTTAACAAATACAATAAAAATCATCAATCATTCCTTTCATTCATCCTTTATTGCATTTCACCAATCGCCCGTTATGTAATTTGTCAGACTATGTCATATTCAAAGTGTATGTCTGTATTTTAGAGTGAGTGAGGTGCCACATACTTGTTAGAGGGAAACCACACCAGTGAATGCCAATTAATTACAGACTTAGATTAAACAGGTGTCTTGCTTGCCCTTGTTTAATTTGAATCACTTTCCTGGTGCTGATCTCCAACCGGGTGGATGTCCTGGCCAGCGTCTTGAGCTACAGAGCCTGATCAGCTTCTTAGTACTGAATGTTCTACCAATTGCACAGATGTTTCACCAGACACCAGTACCTGAATGTTTCTACCAGTACCTGAATGTTTCCACCAGTACCTGAATGTTTCTACCAGTACCTGAATGTTTCCGCCAGTACCTGAATGTTTCCGCCAGTACCTGAATGTTTCCGCCAGTACCTGAATGTTTCCACCAGTACCTGAATGTTTCCACCAGTACCTGAATGTTTCCACCAGTACCTGAATGTTTCCACCAGTCTCCACCAGTACCTGAATGTTTCCACCAGTCTCCACCAGTACCTGAATGTTTCCACCAGTCTCCACCAGTACCTGAATGTTTCCACCAGTACCTGAATGTTTCCGCCAGTACCTGAATGTTTCCGCCAGTACCTGAATGTTTCCGCCAGTACCTGAATGTTTCCGCCAGTACCTGAATGTTTCCACCAGTACCTGAATGTTTCCACCAGTACCTGAATGTTTCCACCAGTACCTGAATGTTTCCACCAGTCTCCACCAGTACCTGAATGTTTCCACCAGTCTCCACCAGTACCTGAATGTTTCCACCAGTACCTGAATGTTTCCGCCAATTACCTGAATGTTTCCACCAGTACCTGAATGTTTCCTTGTTGAGATGTTCACTTATTTCAGATCCACCAGTACCTGAATGTTTCTACCAGTTTCCACCTGTACCTGAATGTTTCACCAGTACCTGAATGTTTCTACCAGTTTCCACCAGTACCTGAATGTTTCCTTAGTACCTGAATGTTTCTACCAGTACCTGAATGTTTCCACCAGTACCTGAATGCTTCCGCCAGTACCTGAATGTTTCCACCAGTACCTGAATGTTTCCGCCAGTACCTGAATGTTTCCACCAGTACCTGAATGTTTCTACCAGTTTCCACCTGTACCTGAATGTTTCTACCAGTACCTGAATGTTTCTATTCAGTTTCCACCAGTACCTGAATGTTTCCAGTACCTGAATGTTTCTACCAGTACCTGAATGTTTCCACCAGTACCTGAATGCTTCGCCAGTACCTGAATGTTTCCACCAGTACCTGAATGTTTCCGCCAGTACCTGAGATATTTCCATGAGTACCTGAATGTTTCCGCCAGTACCTGAATGTTTCCACCAGTACCTGAATGTTTCCGCCAGTACCTGAATGTTTCATGGTACCTGAATGTTTACGCCAGTACCTGAATGTTTCTACCAGTTTCCACCAGTACCTGAATGTTTCCGCCAGTACCTGAATGTTTCCGCCAGTACCTGAATGTTTCCGCCAGTACCTGAATGTTTCCACCAGTACCTGAATGTTTCTACCAGTTTCCACCTGTGCCTGAATGTTTCTACAGTACCTGAATGTTTCTACCAGTTTCCACCAGTACCTGAATGTTTTCCGCCAGTACCTGAATGTTCTACCAGTACCTGAATTGTTTCCACCAGTACCTGAATGCTTCCATGTGCCTGAATATTTCCACCAGTACCTGAATGTTTCGCCCAGTACCTGAATGTTTTGCCAGTACCTGAATGTTTCCACTTCAGTACCTGAATGTTTCCACCAGTACCTGAATGTTTCACTTCAGTACCTGAATGTTCCGCCAGTACCTGAATGTTTACGCAGTACCTAGATAACAGTTTCCTGTACCTGAATGTTTCTACCAGTACCTGAATGTTTCTACCAGTTTCCACCAGTACCTGAATGTTTCTAACAGTACCTGAATGTTTTCCACCAGTACCTGAATGTTTCCACCAGTACCTGAATGTTTCCACCAGTACCTGAATGTTTCTACCAGTACCTGAATGTTCCACTGGTGCTTCGTCACCTTTGGGAAGTCTCCAGGGTGAGGTGGGACAGCACTGATCTCCTGGGTCAGAAGAGACAGGAACCAAAGGTCTTGTATTTTTTAATAGGAGACCTCCGCCATGAAGTGTTCAAAATCTTGTGAGTGAGGTTTGAATATCCAACTTGAAGGAGCATGGAGTATAGGATGTGGCATGCATCAGTAAGCCTTCTTCGTCAATGATGAGATGACGCTTGCGGAGGGGGACTATTGGGCAGAAGGGGTTGCTTTGCCTCGATGCATTTGATTTCTTCTGAGTAGAACTTATGCTGAATACATCGGATTACTGTGTACATGGCTCTTTTCACTTCTTTCTCGGTGAGGCCTTGTTTTGCCGATGTGCCAGCCGGCACAGCTACTTCCATCTGCAGATTTGGTAAACCCTTGGACGATGTGGAGAAGTCGGGCTGTGCCCTCACGATGGAACTCTAGTGAGAAAAGAAACGCCAAAATCGCTTGAAACCCAGCTGAGTCTCTGAAACTTTAGAGTTTTGTATTTTACCTTTATTAAACTAGGCAAGTCAGTTAAGAACAAATTCTCATTTCCAATGACAGCCTAGGAACGGTGGGTTAACTGCCTTGTTCAGGGGCAGAATGACAGATTTGTACCTTGTCAGCTTGGGGATTTGATCTTGCAACCTTTCGGTTAAAAGTCCAACGCTCTAACCACTAGTCTACCTGCCACCCCATGAAGGATCTTGACATCTGACTCTAGGTAGACAAGCTCGAATGAAGCTTGGTCTTTGCCTGCTGACATGTCAGGGCTCGAGAAGGAACGATGCTGCAGACAGCCATGACGGCTGTGGTCTGCTGTAGGGGTTGTCACAGTTTTCAACAGACCCGAAATTCAGAGATCAGATCCAGGACCCGAACGGATCCTGGTCCTAAATTCGGACTTGTCTCGGATCTGGGTGAGGTTTGATTTAATTGGGCGCAATTCAAATGTATTTACCGATTGGATCCAATTGGACCTGTTCTCTTCTAATTGTGTGATCAGAACTCTGCTAGCTTGTTATCTGTGTCAGCCAATTGCGACTCAATAAAACGTTGAACTTATGTTACAGCCGGATCTGGTTCCGGCTGCTCATCTCACATGCGCCTGCTGCTGAGGGGAGGGAGAGAGCGAGTAAAATAAGCATTGGCCGAGGCTACTGTTGATTGCAAAGATGGGAATCCTTTTTCAATGAACTATAAAATGAAAGTTAGAGGAGAAAGTAGTGTAGTGACTGGACTCATCTGACTTTAGCTGCCCCAGGTCTAGCTTTGGCTGTGGCAATGCTTGCATCTGACTTTAGCTGCCCCAGGTCTAGCTTTGGCTGTGGCAATGCTTGCATGTGACTTTAGCTGCCCCAGGTCTTTGGCTGTGGCAATGCTTGCATCTGACTTTAGCTGCCCCAGGTCTTTGGCTGTGGCAATGCTTGCATCTGACTTTAGCTGCCCCAGGTCTAGCTTTGGCTGTGGCAATGCTTGCAACTGACTTTAGCTGCCCCAGGTCTTTGGCTGTGGCAATGCTTGCATGTGACTTTAGCTGCCCCAGGTCTAGCTTTGGCTGTGGCAATGCTTGCATCTGACTTTAGCTGCCCCAGGTCTAGCTTTGGCTGTGGCAATGCTTGCATCTGACTTTAGCTGCCCCAGGTCTAGCTTTGGCTGTGGCAATGCTTGCATCTGACTTAGCTGCCCCAGGTCTAGCTTTGGCTGTGGCAATGCTTGCATCTGACTTTAGCTGCCCCAGGTCTAGCTTTGGCTGTGGCAATGCTTGCATGTGACTTTAGCTGCCCCAGGTCTAGCTTTAGCTGTGGCAATAGTTGCATGTGACTTTAGCTGCCCCAGGTCTAGCTTTAGCTGTGGCAATGCTTGCATGTGACTTTAGCTGCCCCAGGTCTAGCTTTAGCTGTGGCAATGCTTGCATGTGACTTTAGCTGCCCCAGGTCTAGCTTTGGCTGTGGCAATGCTTGCATCTGACTTTAGCTGCCCCAGGTCTTTGGCTGTGGCAATGCTTGCATGTGACTTTAGCTGCCCCAGGTCTTTGGCTGTGGCAATGCTTGCATGTGACTTTAGCTGCCCCAGGTCTTTGGCTGTGGCAATGCTTGCATCTGACTTTAGCTGCCCCAGGTCTTTGGCTGTGGCAATGCTTGCATCTGACTTTAGCTGCCCCAGGTCTTTGGCTGTGGCAATGCTTGCATGTGACTTTAGCTGCCCCAGGTCTTTGGCTGTGGCAATGCTTGCATCTGACTTTAGCTGCCCCAGGTCTAGCTTTGGCTGTGGCAATGCTTGCATCTGACTTTAGCTGCCCCAGGTCTAGCTTTAGCTCTGGCAATGCTTGCATGTGACTTTAGCTGCCCCAGGTCTAGCTTTGGCTGTGGCAATGCTTGCATCTGACTTTAGCTGCCCCAGGTCTAGCTTTGGCTGTGGCAATGCTTGCATGTGACTTTAGCTGCCCCAGGTCTTTGGCTGTGGCAATGCTTGCATCTGACTTTAGCTGCCCCAGGTCTAGCTTTGGCTGTGGTAATGCTTGCATCTGACTTTAGCTGCCCCAGGTCTTTGGCTGTGGCAATGCTTGCATGTGACTTTAGCTGCCCCAGGTCTAGCTTTGGCTGTGGCAATGCTTGCATGTGACTTTAGCTGCCCCAGGTCTTTGGCTGTGGCAATGCTTGCATCTGACTTTAGCTGCCCCAGGTCCTAGCTTTGGCTGTGGTAATGCTTGCATCTGACTTTAGCTGCCCCAGGTCTTTGGCTGTGGCAATGCTTGCATCTGACTGCCCCAGGTCTAGCTTTGGCTGTGGCAATGCTTGCATGTGACTTTAGCTGCCCCAGGTCTTTGGCTGTGGCAATGCTTGCATGTGACCCCAGCTGCCCCAGGTCTTTGGCTGTGGCAATGCTTGCATCTGACTAGCTGCCCCAGGTCTAGCTTTGGCTGTGGCAATGCTTGCATCTCTGTGCCCCAGTCTAGCTTTGGCTGTGGCAATGCTTGCATCTGCTTTAGCTGCCCAGGTCTAGCTTTGGCTGTGGTAATGCTTGCATCTGACTTTAGCTGCCCCCAGGTCTTTGGCTGTGGCAATGCTTGCATGTGACTTTAGCTGCCCCAGGTCTAGCTTTGGCTGTGGCAATGCTTGCATGTGACTTCAGCTGCCCCAGGTCTTTGGCTGTGGCAATGCTTGCATCTGACTTTAGCTGCCCCAGGTCAGCTTTGGCTGTGGTAATGCTTGCATCTGACTTTGTATTTGGTCTGGCTTTGTGCTTGCATCTGACTTTAGCTGCCCCAGGTCTTTGGCTGTGGCAATGCTTGCATCTGACTTTAGCTGCCCCAGGTCTTTGGCTGTGGCAATGCTTGCATGTGACTTTAGCTGCCCCAGGTCTTTGGCTGTGGCAATCTTGCATGTGACTTTAGCTGCCCCAGGTCTTTGGCTGGCAATGCTTGCATCTGACTTCAGCTGCCCCAGGTCTTTGGCTGTGGCAATGCTTGCATCTGACTTTAGCTGCCCCAGGTTTGGCTGTGGCAATGCTTGCATGTGACTTTAGCTGCCCCAGGTCTTTGGCTGTGGCAATGCTTGCATGTAACTAGCTGCCCCAGGTCTTTGGCTGTGGCAATGCTTGCATCTGACTTTAGCTGCTAGGTCTAGCAGCTTTGGCTGTGGCAATGCTTGCATCTGACTTTAGCTGCCCCAGGTCTAGCTTTAGCTGTGTGGCAATGCTTGCATGTGACTTTAGCTGCCCCAGGTCTAGCTTTGGCTGTGGCAATGCTTGCATGTGACTTTAGCTGCCCCAGGTCTAGCTTTGGCTGTGGCAATGCTTGCATGTGACTTTAGCTGCCCCAGGTCTTTGGCTGTGGCAATGCTTGCATCTGACTTTAGCTGCCCCAGGTCTAGCTTTGGCTGTGGTAATGCTTGCATCTGACTTTAGCTGCCCCAGGTCTTTGGCTGTGGCAATGCTTGCATGTGACTTTAGCTGCCCCAGGTCTAGCTTTGGCTGTGGCAATGCTTGCATCTGACTTTAGCTGCCCCAGGTCTAGCTTTGGCTGTGGCAATGCTTGCATCTGACTTTAGCTGCCCCAGGTCTAGCTTTGGCTGTGGCAATGCTTGCATCTGACTTTAGCTGCCCCAGGTCTAGCTTTGGCTGTGGCAATGCTTGCATCTGACTTTAGCTGCCCCAGGTCTAGCTTTGGCTGTGGCAATGCTTGCATCTGACTTTAGCTGCCCCAGGTCTAGCTTTGGCTGTGGCAATGCTTGCATGTGACTTTAGCTGCCCCAGGTCTAGCTTTGGCTGTGGCAATGCTTGCATGTCACTTTAGCTGCCCCAGGTCTAGCTTTGGCTGTGGCAATGCTTGCATCTGACTTTAGCTGCCCCAGGTCTAGCTTTGGCTGTGGCAATGCTTGCATGTGACTTGACAGAGGAGCGGGATGACTTCCGAGGAGATGGGACCCGGTGTTGATACCATCTTGTGATTTGTTGTCAGCAGGAACATCTTTATTGCTTGCAGGATCCATTGTAGCAGCGAGGACAAGGTGTCTGGCTACTGTCGTCCTTCTGGAGCCTCAGATGACGCAGTAGTCGGTATCCAACATCCATCGTCGTAGTACTTGGTGTGTGGTTATCATTTTGCTGTATTGTATTCGCTCTACGCTGTACTCCCAAGGTGTTGAGTTAAACAGAACGCTGTACTCCCAAGGTGTTGAGTTATTAAACAGAACGCTGTACTCCCAAGGTGTTGAGTTATTAAACAGAACGCTGTACTCCCAAGGTGTTGAGTTATTAAACAGAACGCTGTACTCCCAAGGTGTTGAGTTATTAAACAGAATGCTGTACTCCCAAGGTGTTGAGTTAAACAAAACGCTGTACTCCCAAGGTGTTGAGTTATTAAACAGAACGCTGTACCCAAGGTGTTGAGTAAAACAGAACGCTGTACTCCCAAGGTGTTGAGTTATTAAACAGAACGCTGTACTCCCAAGGTGTTGAGTTATTAAACAGAACGCTGTACTCCCAAGGTGTTGAGTTAAACAGAACGCTGTACTCCCAAGGTGTTGAGTTAAACAGAACACTGTACTCCCAAGGTGTTGAGTTATTAAACAGAGCAGCTGTACTCCCAAGGTGTTGAGTTATTAAACAGAGCGCTGTACTCCCAAGGTGTTGAGTTATTAAACAGAACGCTGTACTCCCAAGGTGTTGAGTTAAACAGAACGCTGTACTCCCAAGGTGTTGAGTTATTAAACAGAACGCTGTACTCCCAAGGTGTTGAAAGGAAATTAAAACGCTGTACTCCCAAGGTGTTGAGTTAAACAAAACGCTGTACTCCCAAGGTGTTGAGTTAAAACAGAACGCTGTACTCCCAAGGTGTTGAGTTATTAAACAGAACGCTGTACTCCCAAGGTGTTGAGTTAAACAGAACGCTGTACTCCCAAGGTGTTGAGTTATTAAACAGAACGCTGTACTCCCAAGGTATTGAGTTATTAAACAGAACGCTGTACTCCCAAGGTGTTGAGTTATTAAACAGAACGCTGTACTCCCAAGGTGTTGAGTTAAACAGAACGCTGTACTCCCAAGGTGTTGAGTTATTAAACAGAACGCTGTACTCCCAAGGTGTTGAGTTAAACAGAACGCTGTACTCCCAAGGTGTTGAGTTAAACAGAACGCTGTACTCCCAAGGTGTTGAGTTAAACAAAACGCTGTACTCCCAAGGTGTTGAGTTAAACAAAACGCTGTACTCCCAAGGTGTTGAGTTAAACAGAATGCTGTAATCCCAAGGTGTTGAGTTATTAAACAGAACGCTGTACTCCCAAGGTGTTGAGTTAAACAGAACGCTGTACTCCCAAGGTGTTGAGTTATTAAACAGAACGCTGTACTCCCAAGGTGTTGAGTTAAACAACGCTGTACTCCCAAGGTGTTGAGTTAAACAGAACGCTGTACTCCCAAGGTGTTGAGTTATTAAACAGAACGCTGTACTCCCAAGGTGTTGAGTTAAACAGAACTAAATAAATATACCAATCAATGCACAGTAGATCAGTACACATTAAGTGAACTTTGTAAACTAAGCTAGACTAACCTAATAAAAATGAACACAATGCTAATAGCTCTAATGGCGATGCTACTGTAATGTGACTAACCCTAACCTCAAACATTCAGAGTTAAAGCCTAAACTTTAACCTTAAACCCTTTGAAATGTAATGTTCGGAACAATGTTTGGGAGACATGGACGAGAGTCTAATTCTGATGTGAGACTGTGAGGGGCTTGTAGGTGTGTGTGTGTGTGTGTGTGTGTGTGTGTGTGTGTGTGTGTGTGTGTGTGTGTGTGTGTGTGTGTGTGTGTGTGTGTGTGTGTGTGTGTGTGTGTGTGTCCCTGTGTGTGTGTGTCCCTGTGTGTGTGTGTCCCTGTGTGTGTCCCTGTGTGTGTATGTCCCTGTGTGTGTGTCCACTGCTGTTTAGCCATTGTGTAATGTGTAATGGCTGCCCCATGATAAATAGCCATCATTCTCACCCGCTACACTGCAGGGCTGTCCAATCTGTCCTGACTCAGATGGATCGCCCTTTGTGGGTTTTTTTTCTTTTTTCTGCTGCAATCCACAGTAGCATTAATCTTCTGCTAGTCACAGGAAGAGGCTCCGCGCCGGCTGCCAGACGGCAAAGTAAGTAAACGCTGAGCTCAAGGCCCTCAGGCGTGTGTGTGTGTGTGAGAGAGAGAGAGAGAGAGAGAGACTAGAACCACCCAGTAGATGATAGCCAAATAGATGTTTAAATGACTGCTGCTCCCAGGCCCGGCCTCTTTCACCTCGAAGAGAGAGAGATTTCCCTCCCCCGTATGCCCCCCCTAGACACGACAACATAACCAACAAAAACGGGTCACAACTCCTGCAGCTCTGTCGCACGCTGGGTATGTACATAGTCAATGGTAGGCTTCGAGGGGACTCCTATGGTAGGTACACCTATAGCTCATCTCTTGGCAGTAGTACTGTAGACTACTTTATCACTGACCTCAACCCAGAGTCTCTTAGAGCGTTCAGTCAGTCCACTGACATCCCTATCAGACCACAGCAAAATCACAGACTACTTGAACAGAGCAATACTCAATCATGAAGCATCAAAGCGAAGGAGCTGAATAATATTAGGAACTGATATAGATGGAAGGAGAGTAGTGTGGAAATCTACCAAAAACTATTAGGCAACAACAAATTCAAACCCTTCTAGACAATTTCCTGGACAAAATGTTTCACTGTAATAGTGAAGGTGTAAACTTGGCAGTAGAAAACCTAAACAATATATTTGACCTCATCTTCCCTTTCAAATCTAAAAATGTCAAGCAGACAACCTAAGAAGAACAACAATGACAAATGGTTTGATGAAGAATGCAAAAACCTAAGAAAGAAATTGAGAGGCCTATCCAACCAAAAACATAGAGACCCAGAAAACCTGAGTCTACGCCTTCACCATGGTGAATCACTAAAACAATACAGATATACACAACGGAAAAAGAAGGCACAGCACATCAGAAATCAGCTCGATATAATTGAAGAATCCATAGAATCTAAGCAATTCTGGGAAAATTGGAAAACACAAAACAAACAACAACACGAAGAGTTATCTACCCTAAATGGAGATGTATGGGTAAACCACTTCCCCAATCTTTTTGACTCTATAACAAAGAACAAACAGCAAAAAATATACATGAGCAAATACAAATCTTAGAATCAACTGTTAAAGACTACCTGAACCCACTGGATTCTCCCATTACATTGAATGAACTACAGGACAAAATAAAAACCCTCCAACCCCAAAAAGGCCTGTGGTGTTGTTGGTATCTTCAATGAAAGTGATCAAATATACAGACAACAAATTCCAATTGGCTATACTAAAACTCTTTAACATCATCCTTAGCTCTGGCATCTTCCCCAATATTTGGAACCAAGGACTGGTCACCCCAATCCACAAAAATGGAGACTTGCTGGTATCCTCAATGAAGTGATAAAATATACAGTCTGAAAACTACAATTGGCTATACTTAAACATCATCCTTAGCTCTGGCATCTTCCCTAATATTTGGAACCAAGGACTGATCACCCCAATCCACAAAAGACAAATTTGACCCCACCGTGGGACAGCAATCCTTGGGAAATCCTTATTCTAATCCTTAATTATCATGAACAGCAGACTCGTACATTTCCTCAGCGAAAACAATGTACTGAGTGAATGTCAAATTGTATTTTTTACCAAATTACCGTATGACAGACAACTTATTCACCCTGTATACACAAATTGACCAAAAAAACTAACCAAAACAAAGGTAAAGAATTTTCATGCTTTATTGATTTAAAAAAAAAGCTTTTGACTCAATTTGGCATGAGGGCCTGCTATTCAAATTGATGGAAAGTGGTGTTGGGGGAAAAACATACGGCATTATAAAATCCATGTGCACAAACAACAAGTGTGTGGTTAAAATTGGCAAAAAAAACACATTTCTTTCTACAGGGCTGGGGGGTGAGACAGGGATGCAGCTTAAGCCCCACCCTCTTCAACATATATATCAATGAATTGGCGAGGACACTAAAACAGTCTGCAGCACCCGGCCTCACCCTACTAGAGTCTGAAGTCAAATGTCTACCCCCAGAATTACACGCAAAGCTGTCGGGGGTACGCCAAATAAAAATGTGATTCACATTTTTATTTAAATTTTTTTATTTTAATATTGACATTTTCAAAAAGTCCATTTATATTTTCCAACAGGGCAATACATTTGGATGAGTTTTTTTCTCGCCCGAGTAGCCTCGTTTCACTGCCAAAAATAAAAATTAAACCATCTAGTGTTCAGTGAAATAACAACACAATGTCAAATACAGGTAGTCTAGTCAAATAATTAACATCCAATCACATTAACCGTTACTCTCTCGCGGGAATTCCACTAACAGTCCATACGACTTTCGAGTCGTAAGACATGTATAAAAGCAATACCATTAATAAGAAGGGGTATCTGTACTGATGGCACAAAAGTCATGACAGGGAGACATAGTGGAGTGGTAACGCGAGTGCAAGCAGTTTCTCCCGATGCCACTTGGGTACTATGGTGGAAAAAACAAGATACAAATAACAAGATTATGTTATAATACTTTTATTGCATCAAATGGTTGTTTTATAACTCTATTGTGTCTGTGTGAACTGAAAGTGGGCCTCTGGAAGATTTAACACTGACAGGAGATTACCATGTCTTTGGGTGATACCGCATTCCAGAGCATGAGTTAATGTTTCTGTATTGGGGTGTGCCAGGGCGAGATGGCTCCAGTATGGAGTTGGGGCGCCAGACCCTGGTCTCTACACAATGAGAACTGTTTTTATTGCAGATACTGTCTGCTGTGAAATATAAGTATCTTTCATACAAATCTTAACCTTGTGACCCAATCCATACATCTGTTGTTTGTCATGTAGACTGAAGGAGGATGGACTTTGCTATAAAATGCTGTGTCTCAAACCAGCTGGTTGAGATCTCAGTGGTCACCTCCAGGGGTGGTTACCGACCAGCTCCAGTACTGCACTAATTAAATAATAAGGTTTGATTGTTTTGAAGAAATGTTAAAAGATTCTCCTTTTGATGACAGTATTTCCACCACAGTTCTCACTGCAGCATCCACCGAGAGGCTCTTGGGTAGACTGCAGCATCCACCGAGAGGCTCTTGGGTAGACTGCAGCATCCACCGAGAGGCTCTTGGGTAGACTGCAGCATCCACCGAGAGGCTCTTGGGTAGACTGCAGCATCCACCGAGAGGCTCTTGGGTAGACTGCAGCATCCGCCGAGAGGCTCTTGGGTAGACTGCAGCATCCACCGAGAGGCTCTTGGGTAGACTGCAGCATCCGCCGAGAGGCTCTTGGTAGACTGCAGCATCCACCGAGAGGCTCTTGGGTAGACTGCAGCATCCACCGAGAGGCTCTTGGGTAGACTGCAGCATCCACCGAGAGGCTCTTGGGCAGACTGCAGCATCCACCGAGAGGCTCTTGGGTGAGACTGCAGCATCCACCGAGAGGCTCTTGGGTAGACTGCAGCATCCACGGAGAGGCTCTTGGGTAGACTGCAGCATCCACCGAGAGGCTCTTGGGTAGACTGCAGCATCCGCCGAGAGGCTCTTGGGTAGACTGCAGCATCCGCCGAGAGGCTCTTGGGTAGACTGCAGCATCCGCCGAGAGGCTCTTGGGTACACTGCAGCATCCACCGAGAGGCTCTTGGGTAGACTGCAGCATCCGCCGAGAGGCTCTTGGGTACACTGCGACATCCACCGAGAGGCTCTTGGGTGAACTGTAGCATCCACCGAGAGGCTCTTGGGTAGACTGTAGCATCCACCGAGAGGCTCTTGGTTGAACTGTAGCATCCACCGAGAGGCTCTTGAGTAGACTGTAGCATCCACCGAGAGGCTCTTGGGTACACTACAGCATCCACCGAGAGGCTCTTGCTGCCAAGGGAATGCCTGACGAGCTTGAAAGACGTTTTGGACACGACAGTGAAAATGGTTAACTTTGTTAAAGCAAGGCCCATGAACTCTCCCGTATTTTCTGCGCTATGGGTAACGACCATTTAACTCTTTTACAACATACAGAAGTTCGTGCAATGTTTTGATGTGTTTAAAAGAAATTGAGATACGAGCTTAAACTTTTCTTTACTGACCATAATTTTCATTTGTCTGACGACGACTTTCTCACACGACTGACCTATCTGGGTGATGTTTTTTTCTCTCGCCTGAATGATCTGAATGCAGGATTACAGGGACTCTCCGCAACTATATTCAATGTGCGGGACAAAATTGAGGCTATGATTAAGAAGTTGGAGGTCTTCTCTGTCTGCAATAACAAGGACAACACACAGGTCTTTCCATGATTTTTTTTGTGTGCAAATGAACTCAAGCTTACTGACAATGTCAAATGTGATATAACAAAGCACCTGAGTGAGTTGGGTTCGCAAATACGCAGGTACTTTCCCGAAACGGATGACACAAACAACTGGATTTGTTATCCCTTTCATGCACTGCCTCCAGTCCACTTACCGATATCTGAACAAGAGAGACTCATCGAAATTGCAACAAGCGGTTCTGTGAAAATGTAATTTAATGAGAAGCCACTGACAGATTTCTGGATAGGGCTGTGCTCAGAGTATCCTGCCTTGGAAAATCGCGCTGTTAAGACACCGAGGCCCTTTCCAACCACGTACCTATGTGAGAGTGGATTCTCGGCCCTCACTAGCATGAAAACTAAATACAGGCACAGACTGTGTTTGGGAAATTAGTTAAGACTGAGACTCTCTCCAATACAACCCAACATTGCAGAGTTGTGTGCAGCCTTTCAAGCACACCCTTCTCATTAACCTGTGGTGAGTTATTCACTATTTTCGACGAACAAATACGGTTTTATATGTAGGATGGTTAAATAAAGAGCAAAACAATGATGGCAAAAACTATATTTGAGAGCGCTGACCCTGGTGCTAGAGGGGTACACTGCTGACCCTGGTGCTAGAGGGGTACACTGCTGACCCTGGTGCTAGAGGGGTACGCTGCTGACCCTGGTGCTAGAGGGGTACGCTGCTGACCCTGGTGCTAGAGGGGGTACGCTGCTGACCCTGGTGCTAGAGGGGTACGCTGCTGACCCTGGTGCTAGAGGGGCTGCTGACCCTGGCGCTGGAGGGTACGCTGCTGACCCTGGCGCTGGAGGGGGTACGCTGCTGACCCTGGTGCTAGAGGGGGTACGCCCGCTGACCCTGGCGCTAGAGGGGTACGCCGCTGACCCTGGCGCTAGAGGGGGTACGCCGCTGACCCTGGCGCTAGAGGGGTACGCCGCTGACCCTGGCGCTAGAGGGGTACGCCGCTGACCCTGGCGCTAGAGGGGGTACGCCGCTGACCCTGGCGCTAGAGGGGTATGCCGCTTACCCTGGCGCTAGAGGGGTACGCTGCTGGAGGTTGAATGTTTGATGGGGTACAGGACTATAAAAAGTTTGGGAACCACTGCCCTAGAGCACACAAAAAACTATACATACCTCGACCTAAACATCAGCGCCACAGGAAACTTCAACAAAGCTGTGAACGATCTGAGAGACAAGGCAAGATGGGCCTTATATGTCATCAAAAGGGAACATAAAATTCAACATACCAATTAGGATCTGGCTAAAAATACTTGAATCAGTTATAGAACTCATTGCCCTTTATGGTTTGTGAGGTCTGGGGTCCGCTCACCAACCAAGAATTCACAAAATGGGACAAACACCAAATTGAGACTGCATGCAGAATTCTGCAAAAATATCCTCTATGTACAACGTAGAACACCAAATAATGCATGCAGAGCAGAATTAGGCCAATACCCACTAATGATCAATATCCAGAAAGAGACGTTAAAATCTACAACCACCTAAAGGAAGTGATTCCCAAACCTTCCATAACAAAGCCATCACCAACAGAGAGATGAACATGGAGAAGAGTCCCCTAAAGCAAGCCGGTCCTGGGGCTCTATTCACAAACACACCCTACAGAGCCCCAGGACAGCAACACAGTTAGACCCAACCATACCATGAGAAAACAAAAAGATAATTACTTGACACATTGGAAAGAATTGACCAAAAACAAGAGCAAACTAGAATGCTATTTGGCCCTAAGGACAGTACACTGTGGCAGAATACCTGACCACTGAGACTGACCCAAAATTACATAAATCTTTGACTATGTACAGACTCAGTGAGCATAGCCTTGCTATTGAGAGAGGCCGCCGAAGACAGACCTTCCCACAAAATGAGGTGGAAACTGAGCTGCACTTCCTAACCTCCTTCCAAATGTATGATCATATTAGAGACACAAAGGAATTCAAAAGCAAATCCAATTTTGATAAACTCCCATATCTACTGGGTGAAATTCCACAGTGTGCAATCACAGCAGCAAGATGTGTGACCTGTTGCCACAAGAAAAGGGCAACCAGTGAAGAACAAACTCCATTGTAAATACAACCCATATTTATGTTGATTTATTTTCCATTACGTACTTTAACTATTTGCACATAATTACAACACTACATATACATAATATGACATTTGATATGTCTTTATTCTTTTGTAAGTATAATCTTTACTATTCAATTTTTGTTTATTTCACCTTTGTTTATCTATTTCACTTGCTTTGGCAATAGTAACCATACATTTCCCATGGGGGAGGAGAGAGAGAGAGCAGGTGGAGAGAGCGAGAGAGAGAGAGAGAGAGAGAGAGAGAGAGAGAGAGAGAGAGAGAGAGAGAGAGAGAGAGAGAGAGAGAGAGAGAGAGAGAGAGAGAGAGAGAGAGAGAGAGAGAGAGAGAGAGAGAGAGAGAGAGAGAGAGAGAGAGAGAGAGAGAGAGAGAGAGAGCGAGAGGTTGAGAGATAGAGAGATAGAGAGAGAGAGACAGGAGCAGGTTGAGAGATAGAGAGATAGAGAGAGCAGGTGGAGTGCGAGCAGGTAGAGAGATAGAGAGAGAGCAGGTAGAGAGATAGAGAGAGCAGGTAGAGATAGAGAGCAGGTAGAGAGAGAGAGCAGGTAGAGAGAGAGAGCTTGTAGAGAGAGTAGAGTAGAGAGGTAGAGAGAGCTAGGTAGAGAGAGAGCAGGTAGAGGAGAGAGAGAGAGCGCTTGTAGAGAGGTAGAGAGAGAGCTTGTAGAGAGAGTAAGTAGAGAGAAGAGAGCTGGTAGAGAGAGTAGAGAGAGAGAGCTTGTAGAGAAGGAGGAGAGAGCAGGTAGAGAGATAGAGAGCAGGTAGAGAGAGAGAGCAGGTAGGAGAGAGAGCTTGTAGAGAGAGTAAGTAGAGAGAGAGAGAGCAGGTAGAGAGAGAGCTTGTAGAGAGAGAGAGAGAGCAGGTAGAACGCAGAGCACACTATTTTTCCCTGGCTGTTCCTCCTGAGTGCAATCTTTGATGAAAATACTGCAATGGACTCTCCTCAACCACATATTTTGCAGTTT